>NC_143031.1:7192500-7345000 GCF_057628025.1 Oncorhynchus mykiss
CTAGTAACCTCTGTAGGGTCTGTCTATGACTTAGTAACCTCTGTAGGGTCTGTGTATGACCTAGTAACCTCTGTAGGGTCTGTGTATGACCTAGTAACCTCTGTAGGGTCTGTCAGTGTGACCTAGTAACCTCTGTAGGGTCTGTCAGTGTGACCTAGTAACCTCTGTAGGGTCTGTCAGTGTGACCTAGTAACCTCTGTAGGGTCTGTCAGTGTGACCTAGTAACCTCTGTAGGGTCTGTGTATGACCTAGTAACCTCTGTAGGGTCTGTCAGTGACCTAGTAACCTCTGTAGGGTCTGTTGGTGTGACCTAGTAACCTCTGTAGGGTCTGTCAGTGACCTAGTAACCTCTGTAGGGTCTGTCAGTGTGACCTAGTAACCTCTGTAGGGTCTGTCAGTGTGACCTAGTAACCTCTGTAGGGTCTGTCAGCGTGACCTAATAACCTCTGTAGGGTCTGTCAGTGTGACCTAGTAACCTCTGTAGGGTCTGTCAGTGTGACCTAGTAACCTCTGTAGGGTCTGTCAGTGTGACCTAGTAACCTCTGTAGGGTCTGTCAGTGTGACCTAGTAACCTCTGTAGGGTCTGTCAGTGTGACCTAGTAACCTCTGTAGGGTCTGTCAGTGTGACCTAGTAACCTCTGTAGGGACTGTGTATGACCTAGTAACCTCTGTAGGGTCTGTGTCAGTGTGACCTAGTAACCTCTGTAGGGTCTGTAAGTGTGACCTAGTAACCTCTGTAGGGTCTGTCAGTGTGACCTAGTAACCTCTGTAGGGTCTGTGTATGACCTAGTAACCTCTGTAGGGTCTCTGTATGACCTAGTAACCTCTGTAGGGTCTGTCAGTGACCTAGTAACCTCTGTAGGGTCTGTTGGTGTGACCTAGTAACCTCTGTAGGGACTGTGTATGACCTAGTAACCTCTGTAGGGTCTGTGTATGACCTAGTAACCTCTGTAGGGTCTGTCAGTGACCTAGTAACCTCTGTAGGGTCTGTCAGTGTGACCTAGTAACCTCTGTAGGGTCTGTCAGCGTGACCTAGTAATCTCTGTAGGGTCTGTCAGTGACCTAGTAACCTCTGTAGGGTCTGTCAGTGTGACCTAGTAACCTCTGTAGGGTCTGTCAGCGTGACCTAGTAATCTCTGTAGGGTCTGTCAGTGACCTAGTAACCTCTGTAGGGTCTGTCAGCGTGACCTAGTAACCTCTGTAGGGTCTGTCAGTGTGACCTAGTAACCTCTGTAGGGTCTGTCAGTGACTGGTCATGTATGAATACAGAAATCAGACTGTTCCACAGAGAGGGGGCACCAGAGATCTCTGTCTCAACACACCAAACCCCTGGGCTAGTGTTTATTTGGCCACCACATGCCTCTGTGTATGCTCCTGTACGTTTTGGTCACAGCACAGTTTTGGTTACAACAGAGAAGATAGGTTATTAATGTGAGGGTGTGTGAATGGAAAAATGCAGAACGTTCTGCACAAGGCAGTTTTTGACGACAAAAAAACAACGTTTTTTATTTAACCTTTATTTAGCTATGCAAATCAAGAGTTAGAAAATATAACTTTTGGCAACTGCCCAAAATAGTATTACACTTTCAATTTTGAAAGCATAAATCCAACGTCAAAGGGGCGATGCAATTCCAGGCATTTCTGGAAGGGACAAAGTCGACGTAAAGATGATTTAGTTATTGGAGCACACAGAACACATTACTGTTACACAGAACACATTACTCACATAGAAAGAAGCCACATAGACTGACCAACGCTTTTCTCCTCTCTCCATCACATCTCTCTCCTCTCTCTCTCCCCATCACATCTCTCTCCTCTCTCCTCCCCCCATCACATCTTTCTCCTCTCTCTCCCCATCACATCTCTCTCCTCTCTCCTCTCCCCATCACATCTTTCTCCTCTCTCTCTCCCTCACATCTCTCTCCTCTTCCCATCACATCTCTCTCCTCTCTCTCCCCATCACATCTTTCTCCTCTCTCTCCCCATCACATCTTTCTCCTCTCTCTCCCCATCACATCTTTCTCCTCTCTCTCCCCATCACATCTTTCTCCTCTCTCCTCTCCCCATCACATCTTTCTCCTCTCTCTCTCGCCATCATATCTCTGTCCTCTCTCTCCCATATCCCACACCTCTCTCCTCTCTATCCCATCTTTCACCTCTCTTCTCTCTCTCTCCCCATCACATCTTTCATCTCTCTCCCATCTCCCTCGCCTCTCTCCTCTCTCTCACATATTTCACCTCTCTTCTCTCTCTCACCTTTTCTCTTTCTCTCTCTCTCCCCATTCACATCTTTCACCTCTCTCCTCTCTCTCTCCCTCTCCTCTCCCCATCACATCTTTCAACTCCCTCCTCTCTCTCTCTCCCCATCACATCACATCTTTCACCTCTCTCCTCTCTCTCTCCCCATCACATCTTTCATCTCTCTCCTCTCTCTCCCATCTCCCTCACCTCTCTCCTCTCCCCATCACATCTTTCACCTCTCTCCTCTCTCCCCATCACATCTTTCACCTCTCTCCCCCTCTTCCTCACATCTTTCATCTCTCTCCCATCTCCCTCACCTCTCTCCTCTCTATCCCATCTTTCACCTCTTCTCTCTCTCCCCATCACATCTTTCACCTCACTCCTCTCTCTCTCTCCCCATCACATCTTTCACCTCACTCCTCTCCCCATCACATCTTTCACCTCTCTCCTCACTCTCTCTCCCCATCACATCTTTCACCTCACTCCTCTCTCTCCCCATCACATCTTTCACCGCTCTCCTCTCTCTCTCCCCCTCTCCCTCACCTCACTCCTCTCTCCCCATCACATCTTTTACCTCTCTCCTCTCTCTCACCTCACTCCTCTTTCTCTCTCACCATCACATCTTTCACCTCACTCCTTTCTCTCTCCCCATCACATCATTCACCTCTCTCCGCGCTCCCATCTTTTTGACTGATAAGAGATCTGGATGACTGATAAGAGACTAAGGGCTGTACGTGCAGAAACACGGCAAGAGCAGAGAGATGGAAGACTAAGATAACACACACACAGAACCACACTGACAGTGGCAGTGGGGTCTGGAGAGAGAGAGACAGAGACAGAGACAGAGAGAGGAGACAGAGAGAGAGAGAGAGAGAGAGAGAGAGAGAGAGACAGAGAGAGAGACAGAGAGAGAGAGACAGACAGAGAGAGAGTCAGTCAGCAGGGTCAGGGACCTCTGTCTATAAGCATCCCTTCCTCTCAATAGACCAGATGTCTTCCTTCAGCCTCCTCCTCCTTTATATAAACCAGCCCCCTGTCCTGAACTCCCCGTCACATGGACATGCCACACAACACAAGCTACACAAAAACCTGGAAAACAGAGGTACAGTAACACAATGCTGGAGAAATACTTGAGACTACAGACACTAGGCCAAAAGCATAGGACTTACACAGTACACAGATACAACCATACAGTGTTTCAACGGGGAAATGAATGTAGAAATGTCCTACTTTGGAGACAAGATAATAACGTAAAAGAACTCTGTCCATTTCCTGTTCAGGTTGGGGGAATTCCTGTACGACCATATGGGGGGGGGGGGGGGGGGGGTGTCGGGGGGTCGGTCTGTCTGTCTGTCTGCCTGCCTGCCTGGCCTGTCTGTCATTCCGTCATGATGTCACAGTGGTAATTACACAACAAGTGTTCCAGAAGTCTTTGTCAGGTGAACTCCCAGGAAACTACAATGAACTGGTTCACCCCCCCCCCTCACTGTGTAGAGACAGTTCTGGTCCCTAGGGGCCTCCTGACCAGGAGATGGGCTATGGGGATAAGGGCCCCATGTTTTGACTGTCAACCGTATCTGATAGTCAGTGATATGGGAGTTGGGGGGGTTGGGACAGTTTGGTCCATAGAAACATTATTACTGACACAGTTTGGTCCGTAGAAACATTATTACTGACACACTTAGTTACAGAAACACATTCTCTCAGCAACTGTCGTCAAGAGGAAGAAGTGAGCCATGCAGATATATGTGGCACATCATCGCCTATATTCTGAAAAGGCAATCACAACAGAGCATGACAGTAAAGAAACTGGAATATTGTCCACAGATACAGTGGGGCAAAAAAGTATTTAGTCAGCCACCAATTGTGCAAGTTCTCCCACTTAAAAATATGAGAGAGGCCTGTAATTTTCCACCATAATTTGCAAATAAATTCTTTAAAAATCCTACAATGTGATTTTCTGGATTTTTTTTCTCATTTTGTCTGTCATAGTTGAAGTGTACCTGTGATGAAAATTACAGGCCTCTCTTTTTAAGTGGGAGAACTTGCACAATTGGTGGCTGACTAAATACTTTTTTGCCCCACTGTATCAACAAGGCGCAAACTAATGACCACAATAGTACTGTACTAACTGCTAGGGGTCGGATCAGTCTTCTCAAAGATGATCATAAACCAACGCAGACCAGTCTCCCTCCTTCGCCTAGATGTTTATCTCGTAGTGCACAGGTTCCTTTGTAAACCAAACTAGGGTTTTGGGGGGAGCCGGAGGAGACCCAGCCAGCTGTCCACTGTCCATCAGCCCACATATCAAGCAGAATATCTATCCCATAGCTTCACGTTCCCCGGTCAGCCTGCCCTGACGACTACTCCTCCTCCTCCTCCTCCTCTTGTTTTAAAAGAAGTGGAGAGGAGCCGATGGCTGGCACCGGGCCAAATATGCCAGATAGCTTCACCCACAGCTGCAAGCAGGCGGCAGCCCCCAGAAACAATGGCCTTCTCTCATTAAAGCACTCCCCCTTGACTCCCTCACACAGAGAGAGGGGGAGAGAGGGATCGAGGGGGAGAGAGGGATTGAGGGATTGAGTGATCAAGGGAGAGAGGGACAGAGGGAGAGAGGGACCTGTAAGTGTGTGCTCCCCCTCTCCTCTCCAAGTGTCCTCCTCCACTCTACGTGTGTCCTCCTCCTCTACTCTACTCTGTAAGTGTGTCCTCCTCCTCTACTCTACTGTACTCTGTAAGTGTGTCCTCGTCGTCACAGCTCTGCTCTGCTGTGAGTGAGTTCATTATGGAAATGGGACCGTGTGATCAGATAAAATCAGATAATATCAGAGAGCGCTGTAGCCTCAGGCCAAGCAGAGCAGAGAAGAGCACAGCCTCCCTCCTACGAGACACGGAAATACAACATAATCTCTATCGGCGATCAAAGGGCTCCTGCCACCCTCCCACCCTGCCTGCCACCCTGCCAGTCACCCTGCCAGTCACCCTGCCACCCTCCCACCCTGCCTGCCACCCTGCTAGTCACCCTGCCTGTGTAACAGTATAAGTTTAGACCGTCCCCTCGCCCATACCCGGGCGCGAACCAGGGACCCTCTGCACACATCAACAACACCCACGAAGCATCGTTACCCATCGCTCCACAAAAGCCGCGGCCCTTGCAGAGCAAGGGGAACTACTACTTCAAGGTCTCAGAGCAAGTGACGTCACCGATTGAAACGCTATTTAGCGCGCACTGCTAACTAAGCTAGCCGTTTCACATCCGTTACAGTTGTCACCCTGCCACCCTGCCTGCCACCCTGCCTGCCACCCTGCCTGCCACCCTGCCAATCACCCTGCCACCCTGCCTGCCACCCTGCCAGTCACCCTGCCACCCTGCCTGCCACCCTGCCTGCCACCCTGCCAGTCACCCTGCCTGAAACCCTGCCACCCACCCTGCCAGTCACCCTGCCCGCCGCCGTCCTGCCCGCCGTCGTCCTGCCCGCCGCCCTGCCCGCCGTCCGTCCTGCCCGCCGCCCTGCCCGCCGTCCGTCCTGCCCGCCGCCCTGCCCGCCGCCCGTCCTGCCCGCCGCCCTGCCCGCCGTCCGTCCTGCCCGCTGCCCTACCCGCCGCCCGTCCTGCCCGCCGTCCGTCCTGCCCGCCGCCCGTCCTGCGGGGTTTCACTATCACAGTTTAATGGGGGTTTCACTATCACAGTTTAATGGGGGTTTCACTATCACAGTTTAATGGGGGTTTCACTCACAGTTTAATGGGGGTTTCACTCACAGTTTAATGGGGGTTTCACTCACAGTTTAATGGGGGTTTCACTATCACAGTTTAATGGGGGTTTCACTATCACAGTCTAATGGGGGTTTCACTATCACAGTTTAATGGGGGTTTCACTCTCACAGTTTAATGGGGGTTTCACTCACAGTTTAATGGGGGTTTCACTCTCACAGTTTAATGGGGGTTTCACTCTCACAGTCTAATGGGGGTTTCACTGTCACAGTTTAATGGGGGTTTCACTATCACAGTTTAATGGGGGGTTCACTATCACAGTTTAATGGGGGTTTCACTCTCACAGTTTAATGGGGGTTTCACTGTCACAGTTTAATGGGGGTTTCACTGTCACAGTTTAATAGGGGTTTCACTCACAGTTTAATGGGGGTTTCACTCACAGTTTAATGGGGGTTTCACTCACAGTTTAATGGGGGTTTCACTCACAGTTTAATGGGGGTTTCACTCTCACAGTTTAATGGGGGTTTCACTCTCACAGTTTAATGGGGGTTTCACTCTCACAGTTTAATGGGGGTTTCACTGTCACAGTTTAATGGGGGTTTCACTGTCACAGTTTAATGGGGGTTTCACTGTCACAGTTTAATGGGGGTTTCACTGTCACAGTTTAATGGGGGTTTCACTGTCACAGTTTAATGGGGGTTTCACTGTCACAGTTTAATGGGGGTTTCACTGTCACAGTCTAATGGGGGTTTCACTATCACAGTCTAATGGGGGTTTCACTGTCACAGTTTAAGGAAAATGTGGAACTAAAACAACATGAAGTACCTGAAGTGAAGAGGAATGCTTTAATATAATTCAATCAGTTAAAGAGTCTGTCTGTTTCATAACTGTAATTGTGTGTTGTAACATGTAGTCAGTGATTATTGTTGTCATATCTTTATCACACCCCAGAACAAAGTGTAGATGACACTGCAGCCGTGTTGGAGAGGATACCACGGAGCTGTGTTGGATAGGATACCACGGAGCCGTGTTGGAGAGGATACCATGGAGCCGTGTTGGAGAGGATACCACGGAGCCGTGTTGGAGAGGATACCATGGAGCTGTGTTGGAGAGGATACCATGGAGCTGTGTTGGATAGGATACCACGGAAATGTGTTGGAGAGGATACCATGGAGCCGTGTTGGATAGGATACCACGGAGCTGTGTTGGAGAGGATACCATGGAGCCGTGTTGGAGAGGATACCATGGAGCCGTGTTGGAGAGGATACCATGGAGCCGTGTTGGAGAGGATACCATGGAGCCGTGTTGGAGAGGATACCATGGAGCCGTGTTGGAGAGGATACCACGGAGCCGTGTTGGAGAGGATACCACAGAGCTGTGTTGGATAGGATACCATGGAGCCGTGTTGGAGAGGATACCATGGTCTATAATGTAGTAATGGGAGGATACCATGGAGCTGTGTTGGAGAGGATACCATGGAGCCGTGTTGGAGAGGATACCATGGAGCTGTGTTGGATAGGATACCACAGAGCTGTGTTGGAGAGGATACCATGGAGCTGTGTTGGATAGGATACCATGGAGCTGTGTTGGAGAGGATACCACAGAGCTGTGTTGGAGAGGATACCATGGAGCCGTGTTGGAGAGGATACCATGGAGCTGTGTTGGAGAGGATACCACAGAGCTGTGTTGGAGAGGATACCATGGAGCTGTGTTGGAGAGGATACCATGGAGCCGTGTTGGAGAGGATACCATGGAGCCGTGTTGGAGAGGATACCACAGAGCTGTGTTGGAGAGGATACCATGGAGCCGTGTTGGAGAGGATACCATGGAGCCGTGTTGGAGAGGATACCATGGAGCTGTGTTGGAGAGGATACCATGGAGCCGTGTTGGAGAGGATACCATGGTCTATAATGTAGTAATGGGAGGATACCATGGAGCCGTGTTGGAGAGGATACCATGGTCTATAATGTAGTAATGGGAGGATACTGCCTGGAACCAGTCTGAGGACTCTCTTCCAGTTGGCAGTGCTGTGTTACTGAACATATAGACCCCCTACATAAGCCTTCATTACTTCAAGGAGTCCTCTAAGGTTGGTCTGGGAGTCTTCAACAATTAAAGGCCTCTCGATTTCCGTCATAAACGGTTAACATTTACAGAATCATGTCTTTGCCACCGAGTCGAGCGGGCAGCACATAGCCGGGGCTATGCAGGGCCCCCAGTCCGTTCCAGGTTGTGTCCCAAATCTCACCATATTCCCACTGTAGACAGAGAGAGGATGTGGCGAGCAGCAGAAATGCTAGATGCTAACGGCAGTGCCAACACCGCTCCATTCATCCATACAAGCCTCCCCTTCCCCCTTGTCCTGGGCTGTGTCCCAAATCGTACCTCTGGGCCTGGGTCCAATGTAGCGCACTACGAAGGGAACGGGGTTCCATTTGGGACGTGACTTCCCTCTCTCTCTTTGTAACAGTAACAGTGGGGACATATCTTGGTGCTGTGCCCGGGTAACCTGATGCCCGCTGGTAATGGCATTTCATGCTTTCACAGAAGCAGCCTGGACCGGGTGCTCTCTCTGTGTGGAGGGGCCCGGGTGCTCTCTCTGTGTGGAGGGGTTAGGAGGGGCCCGGGTGCTCTCTCTGTGTGGAGGGGTTAGGAGGGGCCCGCGTGCTCTCTCTGTGTGGAGGGGTTAGGAGGGGCCCGGGTGCTCTCTCTGTGTGGAGGGGTTAGGAGGGGCCCGGGTGCTCTCTCTGTGTGGAGGGGTTAGGAGGGGCCCGCGTGCTCTCTCTGTGTGGAGGGGTTAGGAGGGGCCCGGGTGCTCTCTCTGTGTGGAGGGGTTAGGAGGGGCCCGGGTGCTCTCTCTGTGTGGAGGGGTTAGGAGGGGCCCGCATGCTCTCTCTGTGTGGAGGGGTTAGGAGGGGCCCGGGTGCTCTCTCTGTGTGGAGGGGTTAGGAGGGGCCCGGGTGCTCTCTCTGTGTGGAGGGGTTAGGAGGGGAGTGTAGTGTAGAGTGGGTAACGGAAGTGTAGAGTGGGTAACGGATGTTTTGGTGGCAAGGCAGGGGAAAGGAGGTGGATGAGGGAGAGGGGCAGGCAGGGGAAAGGAGGTGAAGGAGGGAGAGGGGCAGGCAGGGGAAAGGAGGTGGAGGAGGGAGAGGGGCAGGCAGGGGAAAGGAGGTGGAGGATGGAGAGGGGCAGGCAGGGGAAAGGAGGTGAAGGAGGGAGAGGGGCAGGCAGGGGAAAGGAGGTGAAGGAGGGAGAGGAGGGAGAGGGGCAGGCAGGGGAAAGGAGGTGGAGGAGGGAGAGGGGCAGGCAGGCGAAAGGAGGGAGAGGAGGGAGAGGGGCAGGCAGGGGAAAGGAGGTGGAGGAGGGAGAGGGGCAGGCAGGGGAAAGGAGGTGAAGAGGGAGAGGGGCAGGCAGGGGAAAGGAGGGAGGAGGAGGGAGAGGGGCAGGCAGGGGAAAGGAGGTGAAGGAGGGAGAGGGGCAGGCAGGAGAAAGGAGGTGGAGGAGGGAGAGGGGCAGGCAGGGGAAAGGAGGTGGAGGAGGGAGAGGGGCAGGAAGGGGAAAGGAGGTGGAGGAGGGAGAGGGGCAGGCAGGGGAAAGGAGGTGAAGGAGGGAGAGGGGCAGGCAGGGGAAAGGAGGTGAAGGAGGGAGAGGGGCAGGCAGGGGAAAGGAGGTGAAGGAGGGAGAGGGGCAGGCAGGGGAAAGGAGGTGAAGGAGGGAGAGGGGCAGGCAGGGGAAAGGAGGTGAAGGAGGGAGAGGGGCAGGCAGGCGAAAGGAGGTGAAGGAGGGAGAGGGGCAGGCAGGGGAAAGGAGGTGAAGGAGGGAGAGGGGCAGGCAGGGGAAAGGAGATGGAGGAGGGAGAGGGGCAGGCAGGGGAAAGGAGGTGGAGGAGGGAGAGGGGCAGGCAGGGGAAAGGAGGTGAAGGAGGGAGAGGGGCAGGCAGGGGAAAGGAGGTGGAGGAGGGAGAGGGGCAGGCAGGGGAAAGGAGGTGGAGGAGAGGGGCAGGCAGGATGAACAGCTGGTCTTTCATTGACAGACTTTGAATGCTGACAGTTAAACATTTCCCAGGAAAGAGGAGGGAGGGAGACTCCAGCGGGCCAACTGTAGAAAAGAAAACCTCTTTTTTCTTTCTTTCTTTTAAGCTGTATTTGAGGAACATAGGAGTGAGAGGACAGAGTGACACCACGTGGGTCAATGGACACATTCCGTCCTGTATGAATCATAGACACTGAGGTTGTTGTTGTCGTCGTTGTTCCTGTTGTGCAGACAGTTTGGTTTGCTGGCAGCACTATAGTCTACCCAGTCACATTGATGGGAGTCCTCCGAGTCTTCGGAGTAAACCTACTGAAGCCAGAGTCACTTGACCCAGCACGTAAAGTTCATCATAACTCCCATTTCATCTGCCTAATAAACTCATTCCTGTTTTTCCTTTTCCGCAACATGTGACACCATGTTTACCTCGACATGATGGTTATTATATCAATATTTGCGCATTAAAAGCGTTTCCATCACAATTGTCACATAATCTATCTCTCACCGGCAACAGCATTATCCATCCATGTATTTGCTTTGTAGACATGAGGACATTTTGTTAACAAATTTGCTCTACACTCTAATTGATAAACAAGTAAACCAAAACAAAGGCAAAATCTACTCGTGTTTTGTAGATTTCAAGAAAGCATTTGATTCAATTTGGCACAAAGGTCTTTTTTTATAAACTAATAGAAAGTGGTATTGGAGGGAAAACATATGATACTATTAAATCAATGTACACTAAAAACAAATGTCTGGTTAAAATTGGCAACAAGAAAACAGACTTCTTCTCTCAGGGACGGGGAGTAAAACAGGGCTGCGCAATAAGTCCAACACTATTTAACATCTACATTAATGAATTAACAACAAGCAAACAGACTTCTTCTCTCAGGGACGGGGAGTAAAACAGGGCTGTCCAATAAGTCCAACACTATTTAACATCTACATTAATGAATTAACAACAAGCCAACAGACTTCTTCTCTCAGGGACGGGGAGTAAAACAGGGCTGCCCAATAAGTCCAACACTATTTAACATCTACATTAATGAATTGGCAAAAACATTAGAAGAATCGGCAGCACCTGGTATCACCCTACACAACACTGAAATCAAGTGTCTGCTGTACGCAGATGACCTGGTGCTGCTGTCTCCCACTAAAGAGGGGTTACAGCAGCACCCTAGATCACCTTCACAGGCTCTGTCAGACCTGGGCTCTGACCATTAACCACAGGTTCTGTCAGACCTGGGCTCTGACTGTTAACCACAGGTTCTGTCAGACCTGGACTCTGACCGTTAACCACAGGTTCTGTCAGACCTGGACTCTGACCGTTAACCACAGGTTCTGTCAGACCTGGACTCTGACCATTAACCACAGGTTCTGTCAGACCTGGGCTCTGACCATTAACCACAGGTTCTGTCAGACCTGGGCTCTGACCGTTAACCACAGGTTCTGTCAGACCTGGGCTCTGACCATTAACCACAGGTTCTGTCAGACCTGGGATCTGACCGCTAACCTAAAAAAAACAAATATAATGATATTCCAAAAAAGGTCCGGAAATAAGGATGACAAATATAAATTCTATTTGGACACAGTTCTATTACAACACACCAAAAATGACACATAACTAGGACTAAATATCAACAACACCGGTATCTTTCACATGGCTGTGAATGAGCTGAGAGACAAAGAAAGAAGAGCATTCTATGCCATTAAAAGGAACTTTAAAATCAAAATTCCAATTAGAATCTGGTTCAAAATGTTTCAATCAGTTATAGAACCAATTGCTCTATATGGCACTGAAGTATGGGGTCCAATCTCTAATAATGAATTCACCAAATGGGACAAACATCCAATCGAAATAGTGCATGCAGAGTTCTGCAAGACTGTATTACAAGTGCAATTTGAATAGAAAAAAAGAGCCATCAAATTTTACAACCATCTAAAAAACAAGTGACCCCAAAACATTCCATCACACAGCTCTACAATGTCAAGAGATGAAACAAGAGAAGAGTCCCCTCAGCCAGCTGGTTCTGAGGCTCAGTTCACCAACCCAAACCAACCCCATAGAGCCTCAGGACAGCACTCAGAACATCTGGCCCAACCAAATCATCACAAGGCTAAAATAAAAATATATCACCTTTTGGAAAGACACCACAACTTCAATGCTATTTGTCTCTAAACAGACAGTACATGGTGGCAGACTATCTGACCACTGTGACTGATAGAAAACTGAGGAAAACATTGACTATAGAGACCGGTCGTCACAGACAAACCAGGCTGCCCAGAGAGGACAGGCTGTGCTCACTCTGCTCCAGGGGAGAGGTAGAGACAGAGCTGCATTTCCTATTACACTGTGACAAATACTCAGACCTAAGAGAATATTTCTTTCCCAAAATTATAATTCAATACAAAGAATTTGAAACTATAAAAGATGAAGAAAAAAAATCCAATATTTATTGGGGGAAAAGCCAAAATGTGCAGTTTTGGCAGCCGAATATGTGTCCTCCTGCCACAACCTGAGGGACAGCCAGTGAAAAGTGCAAAGTAATGTCAATAATATTTCCCATCTTGTTTTGTTTTGTCTTTCATACCATGTCATGTGTCTTCTCAGTCATGTTGACACTGGTCTACTACCAGGTCATGTGTCTTCTCAGTCATGTTGACACTGGTCTACTACCAGGTCATGTGTCTTCTCAGTCAGGTTGACACTGGTCCACTACCAGGTCATGTGTCTTCTCAGTCGTGTTGACACTGGGCTACTACCAGGTCATGTGTCTCCTCAGTCATGTTGGCACTGGTCCATTACCAGGTCATGTGTCTTCTCAGTCATGTTGACACTGGTCCACTACCAGGTCATGTGTCTTCTCAGTCGTGTTGACACTGGGCTACTACCAGGTCATGTGTCTTCTCAGTCATGTTGACACTGGTCTACTACCAGGTCATGTGTCTCCTCAGTCATGTTGACACTGGTCCACTACCAGGTCATGTGTCTTCTCAGTCATGTTGACACTGGTCTACTACCAGGTCATGTGTCTTCTCAGTCGTGTTGACACTGGGCTACTACCAGGTCATGTGTCTCCTCAGTCATGTTGGCACTGGTCCACTACCAGGTCATGTGTCTTCTCAGTCATGTTGACACTGGTCCACTACCAGGTCATGTGTCTTCTCAGTCGTGTTGACACTGGGCTACTACCAGGTCATGTGTCTTCTCAGTCATGTTGACACTGGTCTACTACCAGGTCATGTGTCTCCTCAGTCATGTTGACACTGGTCCACTACCAGGTCATGTGTCTTCTCAGTCATGTTGACACTGGTCTACTACCAGGTCATGTGTCTTCTCAGTCGTGTTGACACTGGTCCACTACCAGGTCATGTGTCTTCTCAGTCATGTTGACACTGGTCCACTACCAGGTCATGTGTCTTCTCAGTCGTGTTGACACTGGGCTACTACCAGGTCATGTGTCTTCTCAGTCATGTTGACACTGGTCTACTACCAGGTCATGTGTCTCCTCAGTCATGTTGACACTGGTCCACTACCAGGTCATGTGTCTTCTCAGTCATGTTGACACTGGTCTACTACCAGGTCATGTGTCTTCTCAGTCAGGTTGACACTGGTCCACTACCAGGTCATGTGTCTTCTCAGTCGTGTTGACACTGGTCCACTACCAGGTCATGTGTCTTCTCAGTCATGTTGACACTGGTCCACTACCAGGTCATGTGTCTTCTCAGTCGTGTTGACACTGGGCTACTACCAGGTCATGTGTCTCCTCAGTCATGTTGACACTGGTCCACTACCAGGTCATGTGTCTTCTCAGTCATGTTGACACTGGTCTACTACCAGGTCATGTGTCTTCTCAGTCATGTTGACACTGGTCTACTACCAGGTCATGTGTCTTCTCAGTCATGTTGACACTGGTCCACTACCAGGTCATGTGTCTTCTCAGTCATGTTGACACTGGTCTACTACCAGGTCATGTGTCTTCTCAGTCATGTTGACACTGGTCTACTACCAGGTCATGTGTCTTCTCAGTCATGTTGACACTGGTCTACTACCAGGTCATGTGTCTTCTAAGTCATGTTGACACTGGTCTACTACCAGGTCATGTGTCTTCTCAGTCATGTTGACACTGGTCCACTACCAGGTCATGTGTCTTCTCAGTCATGTTGACACTGGTCTACTACCAGGTCATGTGTCTTCTCAGTCATGTTGACACTGGTCTACTACCAGGTCATGTGTCTTCTCAGTCATGTTGACACTGGTCCACTACCAGGTCATGTGTCTTCTCAGTCATGTTGACACTGGTCTACTACCAGGTCATGTGTCTTCTCAGTCATGTTGACACTGGTCTACTACCAGGTCATGTGTCTTCTCAGTCATGTTGACACTGGTCTACTACCAGGTCATGTGTCTTCTCAGTCATATTGACACTGGTCCACTACCAGGCCATGTGTCTCCTCAGTCATGTTGACACTGGTCCACTACCATTGCTTTAATGTATTGTTGTTCTGATTAATATTGTTGTTGTAGTTGTTGTTAATGGTAATCCCATGTCCACTACTACTATTATTATTGCCGTTGGTCCCACCATTTATTTATATATAAATATATATATATTTTTTTATATAAATATATATTTTTATTTTTCGATATGTATATTTTGACAATGTAAGTAATAATGAACTTACCATGTCAATAAAGTCAATTGAATTGAGAGACATAGCGAGAGAAACAGAGAGACAGAAAGAGAGCAAGACAGAGAGAGCCAGAGAGAGAGCAAGACAGAGACAGAGAGAGAGAGACAGAGAGAGAGAAGATAGATATTAAGAGAGAGAGAGAAGATACGATATTAAGAGAGAGAGAGAAGATACGATATTAAGAGAGAGAGAGAAGATACGATATTAAGAGAGAGAGGAGATACGATATTAAGAGAGAGAGGAGATACGATATTAAGAGAGAGAGGAGATAGATATTAAGAGAGAGAGGAGATACGATATTAAGAGAGAGAGGAGATAGATATTAAGAGAGAGAGGAGATAGATATTAAGAGAGAGAGGAGATAGATATTAAGAGAGAGAGGAGATACGATATTAAGAGAGAGAGGAGATACGATATTAAGAGAGAGAGGAGATAGATATTAAGAGAGAGAGGAGATAGATATTAAGAGAGAGAGGAGATAGATATTAAGAGAGAGAGGAGATAGATATTAAGAGAGAGAGGAGATAGATATTAAGAGAGAGAGGAGATAGATATTAAGAGAGAGAGGAGATAGATATTAAGAGAGAGAGGAGATAGATATTAAGAGAGAGAGGAGATAGATATTAAGAGAGAGAGGAGATAGATATTAAGAGAGAGAGGAGATAGATATTAAGAGAGAGAGGAGATAGATATTAAGAGAGAGAGGAGATAGATATTAAGAGAGAGAGGAGATAGATATTAAGAGAGAATATATGATATTGAGAGAATATATGATATTAAGAGAGAGAGAAGATAACATTGAGAGAGAGAGAAGATAGATATTAAGAGAGAGGGGAGATAGATATTAAGAGAGAATATATGATATTGAGAGAATATATGATATTAAGAGAGAGAGAAGATAACATTGAGAGAGAGAGAAGATAGATATTAAGAGAGAGGGGAGATAGATATTAAGAGAGAATATATGATATTAAGAGAGAATATATGATATTAAGAGAGAGAGAAGATAACATTGAGAGAGAGAGAAGATAGATATTAAGAGAGAGAGGAGATAGATATTAAGAGAGAGAGGAGATAGATATTAAGAGAGAGAATATATGATATTAAGAGAGAATATATGATATTAAGAGAGAGAGAAGATAACATTGAGAGAGAGAGAAGATAGATATTAAGAGAGAGAAGATAGATATTAAGAGAGAGAGAAGATAACATTGAGAGAGAGAAGATAGATATTAAGAGAGAGTAAAATAGTTATGCACGCTCAAGTTCTGTTTTTTTGTCTTATTTCTTGTTTGTTTCACAATAAAAAAATAGTTTGCATCTTCAGATTGGTAGGCATGTGTGAATCAAATGATACAAACACCCCAAAAAATCTATTTTAATTCTAGGTTGTAGGGGGGTGAATACTTTCGCAAGCCACTGTATTAAGAGAGAGAGAGAAGATAGATATTGAGAGAGAGAGAGAGAGAGAGAGAGAGAGAGAGAGAGAGAGAGAGAAAATATAGATATTAAGAGAGAGAGAGAAGATATTGAGAGAGAGAAGAAAGATATTGAGAGAGAAGAAAGATATTGAGAGAGAGAGAGAGAGAATAAAGATATTGAGAGAGAGAAGATAGATATTAAGAGAGAGAGAGAGAGAAGACACGATATTACAGAGAGAGAGAAGATAGATATTAAGAAAGAGAGACCATGATGGGAGCGATAGAGGAGGTGGTGAGAAGTACCAAAGCAAGGGTATAGTAAGATGTTCAGAAACCCAGAGCATTACTAGCCCATCCTGACTGACTGTCCTGTACAACACCAGTGTTCTGACCCTCTATCCCCGGCCCTTACCGGCCTAGGCCCGATCTCTTTACCACCCAGAGATTCTAGCCCGAGGAGGCCACCATGCTGCCCTAACGTCCAGGCCTGCGCTGCATCCCACAGAACTAGGTCCCCCAGCTAAGATGTTGCCGATTGCTGCGTTCCACCCCCCCGCTGCACACCCCCTGCTGCAGTGCACCAGTCTCACCAATCTGCTCCGCCTGCTTCCCCCACCTTATCCCCACAGCCCACCGCAGCCCACACACACAACACACAGAGACACACACACACACACACAGAGACACATGCACACACACACAAACACACACACACAGAGACACATGGACACACACACACACACACACACAGAGACACATGCACACACACACACACACACACACACACACACACACACACACACACACACACAGACGAACACACACACACAGAGACACATGCGCACACACACAAACATGTGCATTCTCATGCACACGCACACCATCAACATCCCCCCATGGACACCGGCTCTCACAATGCTGTCATGCAACTGCCAACATGGGGCATAGACACAGTGCAGCGCTGCAGGCCTCATCCACTCCAGCTGAAACACTTCAACACAGCTCATTCACACACTAACAAAGACCAACCAAACAAAAAGGAAACAACAAAACGCTCTGGATGATCTCATGTTTCCATCTTTAAACTGCATCTCCTCTCTCTCTCCTCTACAGTAGCTGTGTCACTCAGTCTCTCCTCTCCTCTCCTCTCCTCTCCTCTCCTCTCCTCTCCTCTCCTCTCCTCTCCTCTCCTCTCCTCTCCTCTCCTCTCCTCTCCTCTCCCTGTTTGGCAGAATAAAAAGCCCTCACTGATCAAAGGGATTCCGACTGGTTCCAACTGAAAAATTCACTTCTCATCACTGTTTGTTTTACGCCACAAAGACATGACCATATCAGATAACAGATGTAAAGATAGAAAGGGGTAAAAAAATGGGGTATAATTGATTCAGAGGGGAGTGCAGGTTATACTGACTGAGTTATACTGACTGATGACTGAGTTATACTGACTGATGACTGAGTTACACTGACTGATGACTGAGTTACACTGACTGATGACTGAGTTACACTGACTGATGACTGAGTTATACTGACTGATGACTGAGTTATACTGACTGATGACTGAGTTATACTGACTGATGACTGAGTTATACTGACTGATGACTGAGTTATACTGACTGATGACTGAGTTATACTGACTGATGACTGAGTTATACTGACTGATGACTGAGTTATACTGACTGAGTTATACTGACTGATGACTGAGTTATACTGACTGATGACTGAGTTATACTGACTGATGACTGAGTTATACTGACTGATGACTGAGTTATACTGACTTATGACTGAGTTATACTGACTGATGACTGAGTTATACTGACTTATGACTGAGTTATACTGACTGATGACTGAGTTATACTGACTGAGTTATACTGACTGAGTTATACTGACTGAGTTATACTGACTGAGTTATACTGACTGAGTTATACTGGCTGAGTTATACTGGCTGAGTTATACTGGCTGAGTTATACTGGCTGAGTTATACTGGCTGAGTTATACTGGCTGACTGAGTTATACTGACTGATGACTGAGTTATACTGACTGATGACTGAGTTATACTGACTGAGTTATACTGGCTGACTGAGTTACACTGACTGAGTTACACTGACTGGGTTACACTGACATCTCTATTAGATACAATACATCTCTACTGGAAACAATACATCTCTACTGGATACAATACATCTCTACTGGACACAATACATCTCTACTGGACACAATACATCTCTACTGGACACAATACATCTCTACTGGGTACAATACATCTCTACTGGATACAATACATCTCTACTGGATACAATACATCTCTACTGGACACAATACATCTCTACTGGGTACAATACATCTCTACTGGATACAATACATCTCTACTGGATACAATACATCTCTACTGGGTACAATACATCTCTACTGGATACAATACATCTCTACTGGATACAATACATCTCTACTGGATACCATACATCTCTACTGGGTACAATACATCTCTACTGGATACAATACATCTCTACTGGATACAATACATCTCTACTGGACACAATACATCTCTACTGGATACAATACATCTCTACTGGATACAATACATCTCTACTGGATACAATACATCTCTACTGGATACAATACATCTCTACTGGGTACAATACATCTCTACTGGATACAATACATCTCTACTGGATACAATACATCTCTACTGGATACAATACATCTCTACTGGGTACAATACATCTCTACTGGATACAATACATCTCTACTGGATACAATACATCTCTACTGGACACATTACATCTCTACTGGATACAATACATCTCTACTGGATACAATACATCTCTACTGGATACAATACATCTCTACTGGATACAATACATCTCTACTGGATACAATACATCTCTACTGGATACAATACATCTCTACTGGACACAATACATCTCTACTGGGTACAATACATCTCTACTGGATACAATACATCTCTACTGGATACAATACATCTCTACTGGATACAATACATCTCTACTGGATACAATACATCTCTACTGGGTACAACACATCTCTACTGGATACAATACATCTCTACTGGATACCATACATCTCTACTGGGTACAATACATCTCTACTGGATACAATACATCTCTACTGGGTACAATACATCTCTACTGGATACAATACATCTCTACTGGATACCATACATCTCTACTGGGTACAGTACATCTCTACTGGATACAATACATCTCTACTGGATACAATACATCTCTACTGGACACATTACATCTCTACTGGATACAATACATCTCTACTGGATACAATACATCTCTACTGGATACAATACATCTCTACTGGATACAATACATCTCTACTGGACACATTACATCTCTACTGGATACAATACATCTCTACTGGATACAATACATCTCTACTGGATACAATACATCTCTACTGGATACAATACATCTCTACTGGATACAATACATCTCTACTGGATACAATACATCTCTACTGGATACAATACATCTCTACTGGATACAATACATCTCTACTGGATACAATACATCTCTACTGGGTACAATACATCACACAATACATCACTACTGGGTACAATACATCACACAATACATCACTACTGGGTACAATACATCTCTATTAGAAACAATACATCTCTACTGGACACAATACATCTCTACTGGACACAATACATCTCTACTGGATACAATACATCTCTACTGGATACCATACATCTCTACTGGGTACAATACATCTCTACTGGATACAATACATCTCTACTGGATACAATACATCTCTACTGGACACAATACATCTTTACTGGACACAATACATCACTACTGGATACAATACATCTCTACTGGGTACAATACATCTCTACTGGGTACAATACGTCACACAATACATCACTACTGGGTACAATACATCACACAATACATCACTACTGGGTACAATACATCTCTATTAGAAACAATACATCTCTACTGGACACAATACATCTCTACTGGACACATTACATCTCTACTGGACACATTACATCTCTACTGGACACAATACATCTCTACTGGATACAATACATCTCTACTGGATACCATACATCTCTACTGGATACAATACATCTCTACTGGGTACAATACATCTCTACTGGATACAATACATCTCTACTGGATACAAGACATCTCTACTGGATACAATACATCTCTACTGGACACAATACATCTCTACTGGATACCATACATCTCTACTGGATACAATACATCTATACTGGATACCATACATCTCTACTGGATACAATACATCTCTACTGGACACCATCACAGGGCAACAACAAAATATGACCCTGGTGAACTGAATGGATAGTTTATATTTATATTCAGTGTAGAGTACACTACCATCAACAGTGAATGAATGACGTCTCATTCTTATTGATATAACACATAAAATAACCATTAACTTCTTATGGCTGGGGGCAATATTGAGTAGCTTGGATGAATAAGGTGCCCAGAGTAAACTGCCTGCTACTCAGTCCCAGAAGCTAAAACTGTTTGAATGATGTATGTGAGTATAACAGAACTCATATGGCAGGCAAAAACCAGAGAAAAAAATCCAACCAGGAAGTGGGAAATCTGAGGATTGTAGTTTTTCAACTCATTCCCTATTGAAGATACAGTGGGATATTGGTCATATGGCACTTCCTAAGGCTTCCACTAGATGTCAACAGTCTTTAGAACCTTGTTTGATGCTTCTACTGAGACGTGGGGGCGAATGAGAGGGGAATGAGTCAGAGGTCTGCCAGAGAGCCACCAGATGGTAACGCTCGTTCACGTGAGAGCGAGCTCTGTTCCATTGCATTTCTACAGACAATGGAATTCTCCGGTTGGAACATTATTGAAGATTTATGTTAAAAACATCCTAAAGATTGATTCTGTACATCGTTTGACATGTTTCTATGGACTGCAACGGAACGTTTTGACTTTTTGTCTGCTCGCGCGTCATGAATTTGGATTACTGGGCTGAACGCGCTAACAAAAAGGAGGTAATTGGACATAAATGACAAACTTTATCGAACAAATCAAACATTTATTGTGGAACTGGGATTCCTGGGAGTGGATTCTGATGAAGATCATCAAAGGTAAGTTAATATTTATAATGCTATTTCTGACTTATGTTGACTACACAACATGGCGGATATCTTTTTTTTTTTTTGTGTTATTTATTACATTGGTACCCCAGGTAATCTTAGGTTTCATTACATACAGTCGGGAGGAACTACTGGATATAAGAGCAACGTCAACTCACCATCATTACGACCAGGAATACGACTTTCGCAAAGCGGATCCTGTGTTCTGCCGTCACAAAAAGCACTAACAAACTTCTACAGATGCACAATCGAGAGCATCCTGTCGGGCTGTATCACCGCCTGGTACGGCAACTGCTCCACCCACAACCGTAAGGCTCTCCAGAGGGTAGTGAGGTCTGCACAATGCATCACCAGGGGCAAACTACCTGCCCTCCAGGACACCTACAGCACCCGATGTCACAGGAAGGCCATAAAGATCATCAAGGACAACAACCACCCGAGCCACTGCCTGTTCACCCCGCTATCATCCACAAGGCGAGGTCAGTACAGGTGCATCAAAGCAGGGACCGAGAGACTGAAAAACAGATTCTATCTCAAGGCCATCAGACTGTTAAACAGCCACCACTAACATTGAGATGATTGTGGACTTCAGGAAACAGCAGAGGGAGCACACTACTATTGAGTGGCTGCTACCAACACACTGACTCAACTCCAGCCACTTTAATAATGGGAATTGATGTAAAATATATCACTTGCCACTTTAAACTATGCTACTTAATATAATGTTTACATACCCTACATTATTCATCTCATATGTATATGTATATACTGTACTCTATATCATCTACTGCATCTTTATGTAATACATGTATCACTTGCCACTTTAAACTATGCCACTTTGTTTACATACTCATCTCATATGTATATACTGTACTCGATACCATCTACTGCATCTTGCCTATACTGTTCTGTACCATCACTCATTCATATATCTTTATGTACATATTCTTTATCCCTTTACACTTGTGTCTATAAGGTAGTAGTTTTGGAATTGTTAGGTTAGATTACTCGTTGGTTACTACTGCATTGTCGGAACTAGAAGCACAAGCATTTCGCTACACTTGCATTAACATCTGCTAACCGTGTGTATGTGACAAATACATTTGATTTGATTTTGATCTGTTTTGCTTGTTTTGGTCTCTGAGCTCCGTACTCAGATTATTGCATAGTTTGCTTTTTCGGTAAAGCTTTTTTGAAATCTGACAGAGCGGATGCATTAAGAAGAAGTGTATCTAAAGTTCCATGCATAACACTTGTATTTTCATCAACATTTATGATGAGTATTTCTGTAAATTGATGTGGCTCTCTGCAAAATCACCGGATGTTTCTGGATCTACTGAACATAACGCGGCAATGTATACTGAGATTTTTTTTATATAAATATGAACTTTATCAAACAAAACATACATGTGTTGTGTAACATGAAGTCTTATGAGTGTCATCTGATGAAGATCATCAAAGGTTAGTGATTAATTTCTCTATTTCTGCTTTTTGTGACTCCTCTCTTTGGCTGGAAAAATGGCTGTGTTTTTCTGTGACTACGCACTCACCTAACATAATTGTTTGTGGTGCTTTCGCAGTAAAGCTTACTTGAAATCGGACACTGTGGTGGGATTAACAAGAAGTGTATCTTTAAAATGGTGTAAAATACTTGTATGTTTGAGGAAATTTTAATTATGAGATTTCTGTTGTTTAAATTTGGCGTCCTGCACTTTCACTGGCTGTTGTCATATCTATCCCGTGAGCGATCTCGTGAGCGATCCCGTGAGCGGGATCTCAGCCGTAAGAAGTTTTAAACATATTTGAAAATATTTTTGTCATTTAGCAGACACTCTTATTCAGCGCACACATTTAATTTTTTTCTCTCATTTTTTTCTGTACTGGGGCCCCGTGGGAATCGAACCCACACCCCTGGCGTTGCAAGTACCATGCTCTACCAGCTGAGCAACTTTAACAAAAATGGAACTTGCAAAAAAAATAAATAATTGCCTTTAGTCGATGAAGATTGATGACAACATTGTCTGTCATTGGGGGAAGGGATTGTCACTCAGAGAGAGACATGCAGGCTAAAGTGGAGACATTTCCATGGAGGGAAACAGAAAGGTCCAGCCTGGTCCAGCCGGGTGGAGCAGAGCCTTAAAATAGCAGACTGGAATTGAAAACCTGTCATATATTTACATGAGATAAGGCCTCCAGATCAGAAGTTAAACAATGAACAATGCAAAGTTTCCAAGACCATATCTTAAACGGTGGAAATGGTAGACGATAAGAAGACTATGGAAGGAATTAACAATAATGTATAACAACAATATATAACGTAATTCATTTGGGATATAGCCTAGCGAATGCATAGTATAATAGCCCAAAACCACCTGGACTATATTAGTTCAGTATGACAGAGCCCAGATTTAGTACCACCGGCTAAAAGAGAAGTCCTTTAAAAACACTGCACTTCTTTTCTCTGCAGTATAGTACAGTACACTGCAGTATAGTATAGTACACTACAGTATAGTACAATACACTACAGTATAGTACAGTGCACTACAGTATAGTACAGTACACTATAGTACACTAAACTACAGTATAGTACAGTACACTATAGTAAACTAAACTACAGTATAGTACAGTACACTACAGTATAGTACAATACACTACAGTATTATACAGTACACTGCAGTATAGTACAGTACACTGCAGTATAGTACACCACAGTATTATACAGTACACTACACTATAGTACACTAAACTACAGTATAGCACAATAAACTACAGTATAGTACAGTACAGTACACTACAGTACAGTACACCACAGTATAGTACACTACAGTATTATACAGTACACTACAGCATAGTACAGTACACTACAGCATACTACAGTACACTACAGTATAGTACACTATAATACAGTACACTACAGTATAGTACACTACAGTATAGTTCAGTACCCTATAGTATAGTACACTACAGTACCCTACAGTATAGTACACTACAGTACAGTACACTACAGCATAGTACCCTACAGTACAGTACACTACAGTACACTACAGTACCCTACAGTACAGCACACTACAGTATAGTATACTACAATACACTACCGCATAGTACACTACAGTACACTACAGTATACTACACTACAGTACACTACACTACAATACACTACAGTACACTACAATACACTACAGTACAGTACAATACAATACACTACAATACACTACAGTATACTACAATACACTACAGTATACTACAATACACTACAGTATACTACAATACACTACAGTACAATACAGTATAATACACTACAGTATACTACAATACACTACAGTATAGTATACTACAATACACTACAGTACAATACAGTATACTACAATACACTACAGTACAATACACTACAGTACAGTATACTACAACACACTACAGTACAGTATACTACAATACACTACAGTACAATACACTACACTACAGTATACTACAATACACTACAGTATACTACAATACACTACATTATACTACAATACACTACATTATACTACAATACACTACATTATACTACAATACACTACAGTATACTATAATACAATACACTACAGTACACTATACTACAGTACACTACAGTACAGTATACTACAATACAGTACACTACAATACAGTACAGTATACTACAATACAGTACACTACAATACAGTACAGTATACTACAATACACTACAATACACTACAGTACAATACACTACAGTACAGTATACTACAGTACAGTATACTACAATACACTACAGTATAGTACAATACACTACAGTATAGTAAAATACACTACAGTAGTATACAGTACACTGCAGTATAGTACAGTACACTGCAGTATAGTACACCACCGTATTATACAGTACACTACACTATAGTACACTACACTATAGTACACTAAACTACAGTATAGCACAATACACTACAGTATAGTACAGTACAATACACTACAGTACAGTATACTACAATACACTACAGTACAGTATACTACAATACACTACAGTACAGTATACTACAATACACTACAGTATAGTATACTACAATTCACTACAGTATAGTACACTACAATTCACTACAGTATAGTACAATACACTACAGTACAATACAGTATACTACAATACACTACAGTACAATACACTACAGTACAGTATACTACAACACACTACAGTACAGTATACTACAATACACTACAGTACAGTATACTACAATACACTACAGTACAGTATACTACAATACACTACAGTACAATACACTACAGTACAGTATACTACAATACACTACAGTATACTACAATACACTACAGTATACTACAATACACTACAGTATAGTATACTACAGTACACTACAGTATAGTATACTACAGTACACTACAGTACAGTATACTACAGTACACTACAGTACAGTATACTACAATACACTACAGTACAGTATACTACAATACACTACAGTATAGTACAATACACTACAGTACAGTATACTACAATACACTACAGTACAGTACACTACAGTATAGTATACTACAGTGCCAACTAACAATGCAGACCTGATGTCCTAGTCTACTATGCATTTTACAAAAGGATGTATCAACTTTTGTCTCTGTCTATTTCTCTACTCTCTGGCCAGCCAGGGAGGCTTGGGTTGTGTCCCAAATGGCAACCTATTCCCTATATAGTGCACTACTTTAGACCAGGGCCCTATTCCCTATATAGTGCACTACTTTAGATCAGAGCCCTATTCCCTATATAGTGCACTACTTTAGATCAGAGCCCTATTCCCTATATAGTGCACTACTTTAGACCAGGGCCCTATTCCCTATATAGTGCACTACTTTAGACCAGGGCCCTATTCCCTATATAGTGCACTACTTTAGATCAGAGCCCTATTCCCTATACAGTGCACTACTTTAGATCAGAGCCCTAGTCCCTATATAGTGCACTACTTTTGACCAGTAGTGAACTATTTGGGGAATAGAGTGCCATTTGGCACATAACCTAAGGTATTTCCTTCTATTCCCTGTGATTTCCCAGTAGATGGAGCCCCATTAAAAAGGTGCCAATTGCCCAACCGTGTCAATGATTGCTGGGGCCGGTGGATGAACTTTGAACACGCGAGGCAAAGGCTCTCTGATCTCCCTCTGTCTCTCTGGCGGTCTATCTAGTCGTCTGGCTGGCTGGAGAGGCTGAATCAGCAGGGATATGGTAACCTTTCACCTTCCCACGCACCCAACAATACAGAGTCACAGGAAACGGTACTCCGTGTGTGTGTGTGTGTGTGTGTGTGGACATAGTCTGGCGGTCTCTGACGGTTTCTATGGTGGTCTCCCTGGCAGTCTCTCTGGCGGTCTCTCTGGCGGTCTCTCTGGCGGTCTCTCTGGCGGTCCATCTAGTTGTCTCTATGATGGTCTAGCTGGTGGTCTCGCTTTATGGTCTATGTGGTAGTCTCTCTGATGGTCCATCTGGTGGTCTATCTAGTTGTCTCTATTATAGTCTAGCTGGTGGTCACGCTTTATGGTCTATGTGGTAGTCTCTCTGATGGTCAATGTAACAGAAAGGCCCTGGCAAGATCTACTTAAAAGGCTACTAAAACGTTTGACCCAAGATAAACAATTTAAAGGCAATGGTACCAAATACTAAATGAGTGTATGTAAACTTCTGACCCACTGGGAAAGAACAACCATCTCTGCAGCGCTCTACCAATCAGGCCTTTGTGTTAGTGGCCAGACAGAAGCCACTCCTCAGGAAAATGCACATGACAGCCCACTTAGAGTTTGCCAAAGGGCACCTAAAGGACTCTCAGACCATGAGAAACAAGATTCTCTGGTCTGATGCCAAGCATTCCATCTGGAGGAAACCTGGCACAATCCCTATGTGAAGCATGGTGGTGGCAGCATCATGCTGTGGGGATGTTTTTCAGCGGTAGGGACTGGGAGACTAGTTAGGATAAAGAGAAAGATGAACGGAGCAAAGTACAGAGATTATGAAAACCTGGTCCAGAGCACTCAGGACATCAGACTGGGGTGAAGGTTCACCTTCCGACAGGACAACAATCCTAAACACACAGCCAAGACAATGCAGGAGTGGCTTGGGGACAAGTCTCTGAATGTCCTTGAGTGGCCCAGCCAGAGCCCGGACTGGAACCCCATCTAACATCTCTGGAGAGACCTGAAAATAGCAGTGGAGCGACGCTCCCCATCCGACCTGACAGAGCCTGAGAGGATCTGCAGAGAAGAATGGGAGAAACTCCCCGAATACAGATGTGCCAAGCTTGTAGCGTCATACCCAAGAAGACTGGAGGCTGTTATCGCTGCCAAAGGTGCTTCAACAAAGTACTGAATAAAGGGTCTGAATACTTAAGTAAATGTTCTTATGTAAATGTCATATTTCCATTTTAAATGTATTTTAAAATGATCAAACATTTCTAAAAAACAGTTCTCTCTTTGTCATTATGGGGTAGTGCGTGTAGATTGACGAGGGGGAAAAAACAATGTAATCCATTTTAGAATAAGGCTGTAACGTAACAAACTGTGGAAGAAGTGAAAGGGTCTGAATACTTTCTGAATGTATAGACATGGACAGAGTAGGTGTTCTTGATGTTTGGTACACTCAGTGTATAACATAATTACCAACACCAGAGAAAGAGAGTAATATTGACACACATAAAACGCACAGACAGAATGACAGACAGAGAGAGGAAGATACCCCGAGTTACACGCCATGTGTTTGTTGACAAACCTACAGCCTTCCATATCTATGTACTGTAGTTACACAGTCTCCCAATTCAAATCAGATCAGATCCATTTCCTGTCCCTGTCACTACCATGGTGCATCTCTTCCACTCCAGATAGACAGTACCTCTGTTCAAAGTCCCAAGGATTTAGAAGAACAGAACGCTTATTAGCAGCTCTTTTATTTGGACTTATTCATCTTTATTTAGCATTGTGTGAATCATGTATTCAGGTCACTGGATGAAGGAAAAAGGCTCTGCCATTGTCTGTACTCCCTCATTCCTTTCCTTAACTACCACTGTTGTTCCCTCTGGCATGAAAGGAAAGGCCATGAATGGGCAGTGAGGCAACAGCCACTGAATTGATTCCGATTGGCAGAGATAAGGGTTCCGATGAGATGTTCCTGTCTCCACACCCTCGTCTGAGCGGGAACAGCCATCCAGCACCACCACTTCCTCCTGGGGACAGGAAGTCGGTGTTCCCGCCTCTGGGCCTCTGGGCTGGGACTCAGAGAGGGCAGGTTGAGTGGATGTTATCTTTTAGTGGATCAAGAATCTCTCTACTGTAGTAATATATAATATATGCCATCTAGCAGAAGCTTTCATCCAAAAGCCGCTTCCAGTCGTGTGCATTTTATTTTACATATGGGTGGTCCCAGGAATCGAACCCACTATCCTGGCATAGATCTGGCTTTCTATACCGACGGTAAAGTTCTGACTCTAGAGGACACAGGACCACGGTGGCGCACTGACATCACACAGCAGGTCGTTAGCTAGAGAGATACTATTGTACATAGCATACTGGTCCTCTGAAGTACAGATATGTTTACATACCAGTCCGATAGAATCATATCATCCTCCTCAGTTCCATACACAGACACAACCACAGCTTGAGTTGATATACCATTAAAGGGGAAATCTGCAGTTCAAGTCATAACAAAACAACCACCCAGCCATCGTTTTGGTTAATAGCTGAGGGATGGGGCTGGAGAAATGTTACAAGCCTCACATTCATAGACAGAGCTACAGATGGCAAGGGCTGACCATCCATGATATTAAAACTATAGTTTTAACCGTGTTTCAAAATTACACTGTTTACAAACAATGAAGTAACACAAGCTTATATTTAAGGTTCTGGTGGGTTTAGACAGTTGAACTAAAGTCTATTAGGTATTTATATAAGTGATATTCTTCAAGAATCAATTATGAATTTAAAAATCCCAAAATTGATGTAGCAATCGCAGAGTTCCCCTTTAATATAAATAAAAAGCTGGTAACTGTGTAATAAAATGATGGCTGCCTACAAACAAGTACCCAGAATCCACCTGGAGGTAGCCTTCTATAGCAGAATCTATCAAACTCCCCTTTAATTTATTGATGAAATACCCCAGAGCTATTCATCGTCATCATCTCAACCAATCAGTTGTGTTGTGACAAGGTACGGATGGTACACAGAAGATAGCCCTATTTGGTCAAATAATAAAAAGAAAAACCCTTGAATGAGTAGGTGTCCAAACTTTTGACTGGTACTGTTATGTGTGGTAACGACAGAGAAGTCTGCTAGAGGGAGGGAGGGAGGGAGGGAGGGAGGGAGGGGAAGAAAGAGAGAGAGAGGGAGTGAGAGGAGATATCAGAGAGATGGAGAGAAAGAGAGGTTCTGATGTGCTGACTATAGTAGCGGAGCCAAGCAAATCCAACCTGTCTGTCTGCTTGCTTGCCTGCCTGCTTGCTTGCCTGCCTGCCTGCCTGCGTATGTGAGTGTGTAGCCTGTCTGTCTGCCTGCCTGCCTGACTGCCTGCTTGTCTGCCTGCCTGCGTATGTGAGTGTGTAGCCTGTCTGTCTGCCTGTCTGCCTGCCTGCCTGCCTGCCTGCCTGCCTGCCTGCCTGCCTGCCTGCGTATGCGAGTGTGTAGCCTGTCTGCCTGCCTGCCTGCCTGCCTGCCTGCCTGCCTGCCTGCTTGCTTGCTTGCCTGCGTATGTGAGTGTGTAGCCTGTCTGTCTCTGTCTGTCGGCCTGTCTATGGTTTGTTGGAAGGACTCCAGCCTCTGTCGTAGTGCTGTGCAGGTCGATTGTCTTTGATGATGGCCCACTATCTGGTGTGTGTGTGTGTGTGTGTGTGTGTGTAACAGTTCTGGAATGCAGCCAAAGTACACAGCAGCATTTGGTAATAGTTAACAGAGTGGGCAAACAGTGGAAGGAAGGCAGCGGCATGGAGAGGAGGTAGAGAGGTAGGGAACTGCATTTACACAGAGCCTTTCAGCTCATGCTCTCTCTTTAGATCTGGGGTTGCAGTCACTTGAATCCTCTTTACCCTCCCACTCTCAGCCCGCCACACAGCTAGGAAGACCTGGGTTCAAATAGTACTCAGGTTTTTTTTTCTCTCTTTGAGCATTTGCTTGAGCTTATACATGCAAGATTTCCCACCTGAACCCACGTCTACGTCACAGATCGTCTCAATCAACAGGCTGCTACTGCTGGACCAGAGAGGACAATGCGTTTTAATAGGCTTTATGAAGTAGATAAGTTACTGGGACAATACACTGTCAAACTCGTACACAGTCATAGCACAGCACCACGTCCCCATTAAAGGTCTGCCCCACGAACACTGTCTACTTTCAGCATCAAATCAATTTTTTCATGGCCTCTTATCTAAAATCTCAATAATTACTAATATGTCACAGTGTGTTTTTATCGTGGGAACTGTAGCCTTGGGAACTGTAGGCTATACATTACAGATGACATAGCGTCAGCCCAGGCTATACATTACAGATGACATAGCGTCAGCCCAGGTTATACATTACAGATGACATAGCGTCAGCCCAGGCTATACATTACAGATTACATAGCGTCAGCCCAGGCTATACATTACAGATGACATAGCGTCAGCCCAGGCTATACATTACAGATGACATAGCGTCAGCCCAGGCTATACATTACAGATGACATAGCGTCAGCCCAGGCTATACATTACAGATGACATAGCGTCAGCCCAGGCAATGCTTTACAGATGACATAGCGTCAGCCCAGGCTATACATTACAGATGACATAGCGTCAGCCCAGGCTATACATTACAGATGACATAGCGTCAGCCCAGGCTATACATTACAGATGACATAGCGTCAGCCCTGGCTATACATTACAGATGACATAGCGTCAGCCCAGGCTGTGAATAGATTGATGTGGTGAAACATTAAAATCCTACTTGCGAAGGGAGCGTACATTCCAAGCATGTCCGAACATAAGTGTGTCTGTGAATGAGTGTAAAATGGAAGGAATGTGAACCTAGGAGTTGTGAACCTAGGAGTTGTGAACCTAGGAGTTGTGAAAGCAGGAGTTGTGAAAGCAGGAGTTGTGAACCTAGGAGTTGTGAAAGCAGGAGTTGTGAAAGCAGGAGTTGTGAAAGCAGGAGTTGTGAAAGCAGGAGTTGTGAACGTAGGAGTTGTGAACCTAGGAGTTGTGAACGTAGGAGTTGTGAAAGCAGGAGTTGTGAACCTAGGAGTTGTGAACCTAGGAGTCGTGAACCTAGGAGTTGTGAAAGCAGGAGTTGTGAGAGAACTGGTCACTAATTGAGCCTCTTTATTACTATAATACACAGAGGTATGTGTTTTACACATTCATCAGGCCAACTCCATCACCACATACTATGGTCATATTAATCACCAGGCTGTCATCATCATCATCATCATCATAATGATATACCTCTTTCTCACACACACAGTCTGTATTACTGCAGGAAGGGGAAACAAGGCTGTAGAAGCCTGGATGGCAAACAACTGAATGGCGAGCCGACACACTGGTACAGAGTAAAACAGAAAGCGTGGCTAAACAGCCTTGAGATGAATGAGAGCATGTCTGTGTCTGGAGTCTCATTTCAGCATGGGACGTCATCACAGATTCAATCGCTGCTTTAACCATCCGAGAGGAATCCTCTCAGTTCCTTATTTACACTACGACAAGGAGTATCCTCTGAGTTCCTTATTTACACTACAACAAGGAGTATCCTCAGTTCCTTATTTACACTACAACAAGGAGTATCCATTTACACTACAACAAGGAATATCCTCAGTTCCTTATTTACACTACAACAAGGAGTATCCTCAGTTCCTTATTTACAATACAACAAGGACAAGTATTTTTCAACACAACTACAAAGACTGTCACAGGGAGACTTTATATGGTCTAAATTAACATTGACTGCCATTGCAGTGGGAGTTAGTGGTGTGTGTGTTGGTTTGTGTGGATGTGTGCGTCTGTGTGTTGGTTTGTGTAGATCTGTGTGTGTGTGTGTGTGTGTGTGTGTGTGTGTGTGTGTGTGTGTGTGTGTGTGTGTGTGTGTGTTTTACAGGTCGACCGATTAATTGGACGATTTAAAACATTTTTTTTAACATTAATTTGTAATAATGACAATTACAACAATACTGAATTAACACTTATTTTAACTTAATATAATACATCAATAAAAATCTATTTAGCCTCAAATAAATAATGAAACATGTTCAATTTGGTTTAAATAATGCACAAACAAAGTGTTGGAGAAGAAAGTAAAAGTGCAATATGTGCCATGTAAGAAAGCTAACGTTTCAGTTCCTTGCTCAGAACATGAGAACATATGAAAGCTGGTGGTTCCTTTTAACACGAGTCTTCAATATTCCCAGGTAAGAAGTTTTAGGTTGTAGGTAATATAGTATTTATTGAACTATTTCTCTCTATACCGTTTGTATTTCATATACCTTTGATTTTTGGATGTTCTTATAGGCAGGTTGTTCCCCATGCAGAGCAAGGGGGACAACTACTCCAAGTCTCAGAGCGAGTGACGTTTGAAATGCTATTAGCGCGCACACCGCTAACTAGCTAGCCATTTCACATCAGTTACACCAGCCTAATCTCGGGAGTTGATAGGCTTGAAGTCATAAACAGCGCAATGCTTGAAGCATTGCGAAGAGCTGCTGGCAAAACGCACAAATGTGCTGTTTGAATGAATGCTTACAAGCCTGCTGGTGCCTACCATCGCTCAGTCAGACTGCTCTATCAAATCATAGACTTAATTATAACATAATAACACACAGAAATACGAGCCTTTGGTCATTAATATGGTCGAATCCGGAAACTATAATTTCAACAACGTTTATTCTTTCAGTGAAATACGGATCCGTTCTGTATTTTATCTAACGGTTGGCATCCCTAAGTCTAAATATTGCTGTTACATTGCAGTCGAGAGAGAGAGCGAGAGAGCGAGAGAGAGAGCGAGAGAGCGAGAGAGCAAGCGAGCGAGCGAGAGAGCGAGCGAGAGAGCTGGGAGAGCGATAGAGAGCGAGAGAGAGAGCGAGAGAGAGAGCGAGAGAGAGAGCGAGAGAGAGAGAGAGAAAGCTGGGAGAGCGATAGAGAACGAGAGAGAGAGCGAGAGAGACAGCGATAGAGAACGAGCGATAGAGAACGAGAGAGAGCAAGAGCGCGAGAGCAAGAGCGATAGAGAACGAGAGAGAGAGAGAGAGAGCAAGAGCGAGAGAGAGAGAGAGAGAGAGAGAGAGAGAGCGAGAGCGAGAGCGAGAGCGAGAGAGCAAGAGCGATAGAGCAAGAGCGATAGAGCGAGAGAGAGAGAGAGAGAGAGAACGAGAGAGAGCGAGAGAGAGCGAGAGAAAATAAGAAAAAGAAGGAAAGCTAAACTGACAGCCTTATCACCTAGCTAGCAGTCAAGTGAAGCACTACATTTTGTTTCCCTCTTGTATTGCTGTGCGGTTTATTGCTTCAGACTGTGGTGCGGCTCACAGAGTGGAGGTTATCAGGTGATCAGGTCCTATGGTGGAGCGGTTCTTTACACACCAGATGAACAACCAAGCTGCCGTTTGATCCACACCGCCTTCAAATCGACTCCCAAGATACACAGGAGGACAGCAGACTTTGAACACACCTTCACAGATCTTGTCTTTCCTTCACAGATCAAAACGGATGCATGCAGGAGTCCCTGTCTTGTCTTTCCTTCACAGATCAAAACGGATGCATGCAGGAGTCCCTGTCTTGTCTGTCCTTCACAGATCAAAACGGATGCATGCAGGAATCCCTAATGTTAAATGTAGATGATGCAACAAGATGGCAAAAAGATGATGCAACAAGATGGGGACGGTATCATACTGCCCCTGGCCTGCTCATATCTGTAGTCTGCTGCATAGCTTTAGAGTATAGATCTATATTATACAGGTCAAATTAGGTCATATAACATTCAGGGCATCACACCCATTATCTGTGCACAGTGGCTCCTCTACTATATCTGTCTCTCTGTTCAGCATTGTGGAGGGTTAAACGCAACGCGTGGGGAGTCTGTGTCTGAGCAACAGCTAGCTGTCCGTCTCCTCTAAACCAAAGCACCCTAAACAGCAGTCAGCCAGTCAGTCAGTCAGTCAGTCCCTCGGTCTGCATTCCAGCTCAGTGCCAAGTTATTTACTGTGGACAAGAGAGAGATAGAGAGAGAGAGAGAGGCACGGTGAGGGACCGCTTTTAATTAGGACAAGTTTGAGACGGAGGCCGAGCAGGCTGGAGTTTAGGGCCAATTCTAACAGGCAGGCTGACGGAAAGACAGAGGGAGAAAGGCATAATGACAGACAGATGGGTGGGTGGATACACACACGGACGTACGGACAAACAGACATTCAGCCATCCAGACAGCCAGTCAGCCTGCCAGCCAGCCAGCCTGCCAGCCAGCCAGCCTGCCAGCCAGCCAGCCTGCCAGCCATCCAGCCTACCACCCACCAACCCACCCAGCCAGCCAGCCATTAATCCAGCCAGCCAGCCTACCACCCACCCACCCACCCAGCCAGCCTACCACCCAGCCAGCCATCCAGCCTACCACCCATCCAGCCTACCACCCACCCAGCCATCCAGTCAGCCATCCATCCGGGCCAGTCAGCATTGTGAAAACTAGATCACAGTAGGTGGGTCCAGGCTATCAGTGTCCTGAGAGACCTGTGATGTTGGTGACGGTGTGGACCTCATCATCACTTCCCAGCAGCAATGGCCTGTCAGCTGACATCAAGAGTGCACAGCAGACTGCTCCCATTCAGTCCCAGAACAAAGAGAGAGGGATAGAGAGAGAGTAAAGGGGAGAGCAACGGGGGGGGGGGAGGTGAGAGATCGAGGAGAGAGAAGAGAGAGAGGGAGAGAAACAGGGGGGGTGAGAGATCGAGGAGAGAGAGATCAAGGAGAGAGAGAGAGAGAAACAGGGGGGGGGGTGAGAGAGAGGAGAGAGAGAGAGAGAGAGAGAGAGAGAGAGAGAGAGAAACAGGGGGGGGTGAGAGAGAGGAGAGAGAGAGAGAGAGAGAGAGAGAGAGAAACAGGGGGGAGAGAGAGAGAGAGAGAGAGAAACAGGGGGGTGAGAGATCGAGGAGAGAGAGAGAGGGATCAAGGAGAGAGAGAGAGAGAGAGATCGACGAGCGAGATCGAGAGAGAGAGAAACAGGGGGGGTGAGAGATCGAGAGAGAGAGAAACAGGGGGGGTGAGAGATCGAGGAGAGAGAAGTGAGAGGCGTGCCCCCTGGCAGGGACAGCAGACTGGCAAACAGGAACTCCCTGGGCCTGGAAGGGCCATGAAGAGGAAGAAACTGGGCTGGGGCCTCCAGCTGGTCTCCACTAGCCCATGTGACCAGAAGAAGAACCACTCACTCACTCCACACCTGTCCTTCACAGCATCATGAGAAACAGGTAAATAACTAGGGTATACCCTGGGATGGTACAGGAACGGACACCGCCCAACCCTAAACAGCAGCACAAACACCTGCTGAATCTCTCATGTATTTCCACTGAAGAGAACAGAGGAGGCCCACCTCACACACTGAACCAGTCTGACACTCTGCCCTGACAGAGGCCCACCTCACACACTGATCCGGTCTGACACTCTGCCCTGACAGAGGCCCACCTCACACACTGATCCGGTCTGACACTCTGCCCTGACAGAGGCCCACCTCACACACTGAACCAGTCTGACACTCTGCCCTGACAGAGGCCCACCTCACACACTGAACCAGTCTGATACTCTGCCCTGACAGAGGCCCACCTCACACACTGAACCAGCCTGATACTCTGCTCTGAACATAATCTTGTAAAACAACCAATGAACGCTGCTACCAAAAACCATTGAAGTTGTTTGGACAGCGATTTACACAGCGGCACCATGACGACTACCTCACTGCCTTTAGTGTCCATTCCACTGTCAACAACCCAGTGCCTCACATTCCTCCTAGTTCAAAGTGTTATTCTAGATTCTTCTATGTCCTCCATGTTTTTGCAGTGATTTGTAAAGAAGCAAAGGTAGAACACCTCCCACCAGACGGCACTACTACCCCACCTCCCACCCGACGGCATTACTACCCCACCTCCCACCAGACAGCATTACTACCCCACCTCCCACCAGACAGCATTACTACTCCACCTCCCACCAGACGGCACTACTACCCCACCTCCCACCAGACGGCACTACTGCCCCACATCCCACCAAACGGCACTACTACCCCACCTCCCACCAGACGGCATTACTACCCCACCTCCCACCAGACGGCACTACTGCCCCACCTCCCACCAGACGGCACTACTGCCCCACCTCCCACCAGACGGCACTACTGCCCCACCTCCCACCAGACGGCACTACTGCCCCACCTCCCACCAGACGGCACTACTGCCCCACCTCCCACCAGACGGCACTACTGCCCCACCTCCCACCAGACGGCATTACTACCCCACCTCCCACCAGACGGCACTACTACCCCACCTCCCACCAGACAGCACTACTGCCCCACCTCCCACCAGACGGCACTACTGCCCCACCTCCCACCAGACAGCACTACTGCCCCACCTCCCACCAGACGGCACTACTACACCAACTCCCACCAGACGGCACTACTACCCCACCTCCCACCAGACAGCACTACTACCCCACCTCCCACCACTACTACCCCACCTCCCACCAGACAGCACTACTACCCCACCTCCCACCCGACAGCATTACTACCCCACCTCCCACCAGACAGCATTACTACCCCACCTCCAAGACGGCACTACTGCCCCACCTCCCACCAGACGGCACTACTACCCCACCTCCCACCAGACGGCACTATTACCCCACCTCCCACCAGACGGCACTACTACCCCACCTCCCACCAGACGGCACTACTACCCCACCTCCCACCAGACGGCACTACTACCCCACCTCCCACCAGACGGCACTACTACCCCACCTCCCACCAGACAGCACTACTACCCCACCTCCCACCACTACTACCCCACCTCCCACCAGACAGCACTACTACCCCACCTCCCACCCGACAGCATTACTACCCCACCTCCCACCAGACAGCATTACTACCCCACCTCCAAGACGGCACTACTGCCCCACCTCCCACCAGACGGCACTACTACCCCACCTCCCACCAGACGGCACTATTACCCCACCTCCCACCAGACGGCACTACTACCCCACCTCCCACCAGACGGCACTACTACCCCACCTCCCACCAGACGGCACTACTACCCCACCTCCCACTAGACGGCATTACTACCCCACCTCCCACCAGACGGCACTACTACCCCACCTCCCACCAGACGGCACTACTACCCCACCTCCCACCAGACGGCATTACTACCCCACCTCCCACCAGACGGCACTACTACCCCACCTCCCACCAGACGGCACTACTACCCCACCTCCCACCAGACGGCACTACTACCCCACCTCCCACCAGACGGCACTACTACCCCACCTCCCACCAGACGGCATTACTACCCCACCTCCCACCAGACGGCATTACTACCCCACCTCCCACCAGACGGCATTACTACCCCACCTCCCACCAGACGGCATTACTACCCCACCTCCCACCAGACGGCATTACTACCCCACCTCCCACCAGACGGCACTACTACCCCACCTCCCACCAGACGGCATTACTACCCCACCTCCCACCAGACGGCACTACTACCCCACCTCCCACCAGACGGCATTACTACCCCACCTCCCACCAGACGGCACTACTACCCCACCTCCCACTAGACGGCATTACTACTCCACCTCCCACCAGGCGGCATTACTACCCCACCTCCCACCAGACGGCACTACTACCCCACCTCCCACCAGACGGCATTACTACCCCACCTCCCACCAGACGGCACTACTACCCCACCTCCCACCAGACGGCACTACTACCCCACCTCCCACCAGACGGCACTACTACCCCACCTCCCACCAGACGGCACTACTACCCCACCTCCCACCAGACGGCACTACTACCCCACCTCCCACCAGACGGCACTACTACCCCACCTCCCACCAGACGGCATTACTACCCCACCTCCCACCAGACGGCATTACTACCCCACCTCCCACCAGACGGCATTACTACCCCACCTCCCACCAGACGGCATTACTACCCCACCTCCCACCAGACGGCATTACTACCCCACCTCCCACCAGACGGCACTACTACCCCACCTCCCACCAGACGGCACTACTACCCCACCTCCCACCAGACGGCACTACTACCCCACCTCCCACCAGACGGCACTACTACTCCACCTCCCACCAGACGGCACTACTACCCCACCTCCCACCAGACGGCACTACTACCCCACCTCCCACCAGACGGCACTACTACCCCACCTCCCACCAGACGGCACTACTACCCCACCTCCCACCAGACGGCACTACTACACCACCTCCCACCAGACGGCACTACTACCCCACCTCCCACCAGACGGCATTACTACCCCACCTCCCACCAGACGGCACTACTACCCCACCTCCCACCAGACGGCACTACTACCCCACCTCCCACCAGACGGCACTACTACCCCACCTCCCACCAGACGGCACTACTACCCCACCTCCCACCAGACGGCACTACTACCCCACCTCCCACCAGACGGCACTACTACCCCACCTCCCACCAGACGGCACTACTACCCCACCTCCCACCAGACGGCACTACTACCCCACCTCCCACCAGACGGCACTACTACCCCACCTCCCACCAGACGGCACTACTACCCCACCTCCCACCAGACGGCACTACTACCCCACCTCCCACCAGACGGCACTACTACCCCACCTCCCACCAGACGGCACTACTACCCCACCTCCCACCAGGCGGCATTACTACCCCACCTCCCACCAGACGGCACTACTACCCCACCTCCCACCAGACGGCACTACTACCCCACCTCCCACCAGGCGGCACTACTACCCCACCTCCCACCAGACTGCACTACTACCCCACCTCCCACCAGACGGCACTACTACCCCACCTCCCACCAGACGGCACTACTACCCCACCTCCCACCAGACGGCACTACTACCCCACCTCCCACCAGACGGCACTACTACCCCACCTCCCACCAGACGGCACTACTACCCCACCTCCCACCAGACGGCACTACTACCCCACCTCCCACCAGACGGCACTACTACCCCACCTCCCACCAGACGGCACTACTACCCCACCTCCCACCAGGCGGCATTACTACCCCACCTCCCACCAGACGGCACTACTACCCCACCTCCCACCAGACGGCACTACTACCCCACCTCCCACCAGACGGCACTACTACCCCACCTCCCACCAGGCGGCACTACTACCCCACCTCCCACCAGGCGGCACTACTACCCCACCTCCCACCAGGCGGCACTACTACCCCACCTCCCACCAGGCGGCACTACTACCCCACCTCCCACCAGACGGCACTACTACCCCACCTCCCACCAGACGGCACTACTACCCCACCTCCCACCAGACGGCACTACTACCCCACCTCCCACCAGGCGGCATTACTACCCCACCTCCCACCAGGCGGCATTACTACCCCACCTCCCACCAGACGGCATTACTACCCCACCTCCCACCAGACGGCACTACTACCCCACCTCCCACCAGACGGCACTACTACCCCACCTCCCACCAGACGGCATTACTACCCCACCTCCCACCAGACGGCATTACTACCCCACCTCCCACCAGACGGCATTACTACCCCACCTCCCACCAGACGGCATTACTACCCCACCTCCCACCAGACGGCATTACTACCCCACCTCCCACCAGACAGCATTACTACCCCACCTCCCACTAGACAGCATTACTACCCCACCTCCCACCAGACGGCATTACTACCCCACCTCCCACCAGACGGCATTACTACCCCACCTCCCACCAGACGGCATTACTACCCCACCTCCCACCAGACGGCATTACTACCCCACCTCCCACCAGACGGCATTACTAACCCACCTCCCACCAGACGGCATTACTACCCAACCTCCCACTAGACAGCATTACTACCCCACCTCCCACCAGACAGCATTACTACCCCACCTCCCACCAGACGGCATTACTACCCCACCTCCCACTAGACAGCATTACTACCCCACCTCCCACTAGACAGCATTACTACCCCACCTCCCACCAGACAGCATTACTACCCCACCTCCCACTAGACAGCATTACTACCCCACCTCCCACTAGACAGCATTACTACCCCACCTCCCACCAGACGGCATTACTACTCCACCTCCCACTAGACAGCATTACTACCCCACCTCCCACCAGACGGCACTACTACCCCAACTCCCACCAGACGGCACTACTACCCCACCTCCCACCAGGCGGCATTACTACCCCACCTCCCACCAGACGGCACTACTACCCCACCTCCCACCAGACGGCACTACTACCCCACCTCCCACCAGGCGGCACTACTACCCCACCTCCCACCAGACTGCACTACTACCCCACCTCCCACCAGACTGCACTACTACCCCACCTCCCACCAGACGGCACTACTACCCCACCTCCCACCAGACGGCACTACTACCCCACCTCCCACCAGACGGCACTACTACCCCACCTCCCACCAGACGGCACTACTACCCCACCTCCCACCAGACGGCACTACTACCCCACCTCCCACCAGACGGCACTACTACCCCACCTCCCACCAGACGGCACTACTACCCCACCTCCCACCAGGCGGCATTACTACCCCACCTCCCACCAGGCGGCATTACTACCCCACCTCCCACCAGACGGCATTACTACCCCACCTCCCACCAGACGGCACTACTACCCCACCTCCCACCAGACGGCACTACTACCCCACCTCCCACCAGACGGCATTACTACCCCACCTCCCACCAGACGGCATTACTACCCCACCTCCCACCAGACGGCATTACTACCCCACCTCCCACCAGACAGCATTACTACCCCACCTCCCACTAGACAGCATTACTACCCCACCTCCCACTAGACAGCATTACTACCCCACCTCCCACTAGACGGCATTACTACCCCACCTCCCACCAGACGGCATTACTACCCCACCTCCCACCAGACGGCATTACTACCCCACCTCCCACCAGACGGCATTACTACCCCACCTCCCACCAGACGGCATTACTAACCCACCTCCCACCAGACGGCATTACTACCCAACCTCCCACTAGACAGCATTACTACCCCACCTCCCACCAGACAGCATTACTACCCCACCTCCCACCAGACGGCATTACTACCCCACCTCCCACTAGACAGCATTACTACCCCACCTCCCACTAGACAGCATTACTACCCCACCTCCCACCAGACAGCATTACTACCCCACCTCCCACTAGACAGCATTACTACCCCACCTCCCACTAGACAGCATTACTACCCCACCTCCCACCAGACGGCATTACTACTCCACCTCCCACTAGACAGCATTACTACCCCACCTCCCACTAGACAGCATTACTACCCCACCTCCCACTAGACAGTATCTCTCACCAGAAACATGCACAACTCCTTCAGAAGATGACTCTCTCTATGAACCGCTACCCCACCTACCACTAGACAGTATCTCTCACCAGACAGCATTACTACCCCACCTCCCACTAGACAGTATCTCTCACCAGACAGCATTACTACCCCACCTCCCACTAGACAGTATCTCTCACCAGACAGCATTACTACCCCACCTCCCACTAGACAGCATTACTACCCAACCTCCCACTAGACAGCATTACTACTCCACCTCCCACTAGACAGCATTACTACCCCACCTCCCACTAGACAGTATCTCTCACCAGAAACATGCACAACTCCTTCAGAAGACTCCTCTCTATATGAACCGCTACCCCACCTCCCACTAGACAGTATCTCTCACCAGACAGCATTACTATCCCACCTCCCACTAGACAGTATCTCTCACCAGACGGCATTACTACCCCACCTCCCACCAGACAGCATTACTTCCCCACCTCCCACTAGACAGTATCTCTCACCAGACGGCATTACTACCCCACCTCCCACCAGACAGCATTACTACCCCACCTCCCACCAGACAGCATTACTACCCCACCTCCCACTAGACAGTATCTCCCACCAGACGGCATTACTACCCCACCTCCCACCAGACAGCATTACTACCCCACCTCCCACCAGACAGCATTACTACCCCACCTCCCACTAGACAGCATTACTACCCCACCTCCCACTAGACAGCATTACTACCCCACCTCCCACTAGACAGCATTACTACACCACCTCCCACTAGACAGCATTACTACCCCACCTCCCACCAGAAGGCATTACTACCCCACCTCCCACTAGACAGCATTACTACACCACCTCCCACTAGACGGCATTACTACACCACCTCCCACTAGACGGCATTACTACCCCACCTCCCACCAGACGGCATTACTACCCCACCTCCCACTAGACAGCATTACTACCCCACCTCCCACTAGACAGCATTACTACACCACCTCCCACTAGACAGCATTACTACCCCACCTCCCACCAGACGGCATTACTACCCCACCTCCCACCAGACAGCGTTACTACCCCACCTCCCACCAGATGGCACTACTACCCCACCTCCCACCAGACGGCATTACTACCCCACCTCCCACCAGACGGCACTACTACACCACCTCCCACCAGACGGCACTACTACACCACCTCCCACCAGACGGCACTACTACACCACCTCCCACCAGACAGCATTACTACCCCACCTCCCACTAGACAGCATTACTACCCCACCTCCCACCAGACAGCATTACTACCCCACCTCCCACCAGACGGCACTACTACCCCACCTCCCACCAGACGGCACTACTACCCCACCTCCCACCAGACAGCATTACTACCCCACCTCCCACTAGACAGCATTACTACCCCACCTCCCACCAGACAGCATTACTACCCCACCTCCCACCAGACAGCATTACTACACCACCTCCCACTAGACAGCATTACTACACCACCTCCCACTAGACAGCATTACTACCCCACCTCCCACCAGACGGCATTACTACCCCACCTCCCACCAGACAGCATTACTACCCCACCTCCCACCAGACGGCACTACTACCCCACCTCCCACCAGACGGCACTACTACCCCACCTCCCACCAGACGGCACTACTACCCCACCTCCCACCAGACGGCACAACTACCCCACCTCCCACTAGACAGTATCTCTCACCAGAAACATGCACAACTCCTTCAGAAGATGACTCTCTCTATGAACCGCTACACCACCTCCCACTAGACAGCATTACTACCCCACCTCCCACTAGACAGTATCTCTCACCAGAAACATGCACAACTCCTTCAGAAGATGACTCTCTCTATGAACCGCTACCCCACCTCCAACTAGACAGCATCTCTCACCAGACAGCATTACTACCCCACCTCCCACTAGACAGCATTACTACCCCACCTCCCACTAGACAGCATTACTACCCCACCTCCCACCAGACGGCATTACTACCCCACCTCCCACCAGACAGCATTACTACCCCACCTCCCACCAGACGGCACTACTACCCCACCTCCCACCAGACGGCACTACTACCCCACCTCCCACCAGACGGCACTACTACCCCACCTCCCACTAGACAGTATCTCTCACCAGAAACATGCACAACTCCTTCAGAAGATGACTCTCTCTATGAACCGCTACCCCACCTACCACTAGACAGCATTACTACCCCACCTCCCACTAGACAGCATTACTACCCCACCTCCCACCAGACGGCATTACTACCCCACCTCCCACCAGACAGCATTACTACCCCACCTCCCACCAGACGGCACTACTACCCCACCTCCCACCAGACGGCACTACTACCCCACCTCCCACCAGACGGCACTACTACCCCACCTCCCACTAGACAGTATCTCTCACCAGAAACATGCACAACTCCTTCAGAAGATGACTCTCTATATGAACCGCTACACCACCTCCCACTAGACAGCATTACTACCCCACCTCCCACTAGACAGTATCTCTCACCAGAAACATGCACAACTCCTTCAGAAGATGACTCTCTCTATGAACCGCTACCCCACCTCCAACTAGACAGCATCTCTCACCAGACAGCATTACTACCCCACCTCCCACTAGACAGCATTACTACCCCACCTCCCACTAGACAGCATTACTACCCCACCTCCCACCAGACGGCACTACTACCCCACCTCCCACTAGACAGTATCTCTCACCAGAAACATGCACAACTCCTTCAGAAGATGACTCTCTATATGAACCGCTACACCACCTCCCACTAGACAGCATTACTACCCCACCTCCCACTAGACAGTATCTCTCACCAGAAACATGCACAACTCCTTCAGAAGATGACTCTCTCTATGAACCGCTACCCCACCTCCAACTAGACAGCATCTCTCACCAGACAGCATTACTACCCCACCTCCCACTAGACAGCATTACTACCCCACCTCCCACTAGACAGCATTACTACCCCACCTCCCACCAGACGGCACTACTACCCCACCTCCCACTAGACAGTATCTCTCACCAGAAACATGCACAACTCCTTCAGAAGATGACTCTCTATATGAACCGCTACACCACCTCCCACTAGACAGCATTACTACCCCACCTCCCACTAGACAGTATCTCTCACCAGAAACATGCACAACTCCTTCAGAAGATGACTCTCTCTATGAACCGCTACCCCACCTCCAACTAGACAGCATCTCTCACCAGACAGCATTACTACCCCACCTCCCACTAGACAGCATTACTACCCCACCTCCCACTAGACAGCATTACTACCCCACCTCCCACCAGACGGCACTACTACCCCACCTCCCACTAGACAGTATCTCTCACCAGAAACATGCACAACTCCTTCAGAAGATGACTCTCTATATGAACCGCTACACCACCTCCCACTAGACAGCATTACTACCCCACCTCCCACTAGACAGTATCTCTCACCAGAAACATGCACAACTCCTTCAGAAGATGACTCTCTCTATGAACCGCTACCCCACCTCCAACTAGACAGCATCTCTCACCAGACAGCATTACTACCCCACCTCCCACTAGACAGCATTACTACCCCACCTCCCACTAGACAGCATTACTACCCCACCTCCCACCAGACGGCACTACTACCCCACCTCCCACTAGACAGCATTACTACCCCACCTCCCACTAGACAGCATTACTACACCACCTCCCACTAGACAGCATTACTACACCACCTCCCACTAGACAGCATTACTACCCCACCTCCCACTAGACAGCATTACTACTCCACCTCCCACTAGACAGTATCTCTCACCAGAAACATGCACAACTCCTTCAGAAGATGACTCTCTCTATGAACCGCTACTCGCTCCACGTTGTGACTTGTAACTGTGTTTTCTTTGGAAGCGACGGAGCGTAAGTGTTTTCTTCTCCTTCCAAATTAAACAGCGTCTGTTTAAGTGTAAGCAGAGACGATGTCATGGTAACTAATCTTCAGAGGACAATAATGTCTTTACGAACAAATTACACCTTTTCAGGTGCTGCTGGTAAATGGGCGTTGGGGCAGTGTGTGTGTGTGTGTGTGTGTGTCTGTCTTGAAGCCTTTGTTAACCAGGACAGGTTGAGGTGAGCTGAGCACCATTATAGAGGCAGAGAGGAGAGAAACTAAAGGCTTTCTGAGATAAAGGCAACAGAACAGTCAGAAAAAGGACAAAATGTTTCTGCTGGATGTTTGGAGGAGGTGACCATGTGACTGTGGAGACTATATAAGTATTTTGTCTGATCAGGGTTTACAATATGGCTTTTGTTGCCATGACCGCCCGCTCCCAGATCTGAGTGACTTTGATCCTGCGGTTAACAGAGTAAACGATCACAGAGGTCAGGACTACAGACTCCTTCATAGTTCATCCACATGAAACCACACACACACACACACACACACACACACACACACACACACACACACACACACACACACACACACACACACACACACACACACACACACACACACACACGGTTTTTACTTGTACTGGCCCTGACATGGGGTTTAGACTGTAAACTGAGTTAGTCTGATTCCAATATGAACGTGGGTGCATGATTGTGCACTTAATCTTAGTCTCTCACTGAGTCAGAGATTGAGATGGATTTTTTTTTAAAAACCATTTGCACTGAAACAGAAAGAGTGAAAGAGAGAGAGACAGCGAGAGTGAAAGAGAGAGACAGAGAGAGTGAAAGAGAGAGACAGAGAGAGAGAGAGAGCGAGACAGAGAGACAGAGACACAAGGCTACCTGCCACCCCAATTAACAGTAAACTTCACACTCACAGAAGCTCCAAAAGAATAAAGACATTTCATATGTCATATTATGTCTAGATACAGTGTTGTAACGATGCACAGGTAGTTCAAATAAAAAAGAGAAAATCTCTGTCTGTCTCTCTCTCCATCTGTCTCTCTCTCTGTCTCTCTCTCCATCTGTCTCACTCTCTCCGTCTGTCTCGCTCTCTGTCTCTCCCTCTGTCTCTCTCTCCATCTGTCTCACTCTCTCCGTCTGTCTCGCTCTCTGTCTCTCTCTCTCTCTCCATCTGTCTCACTCTCTCCGTCTGTCTCGCTCTCTGTCTCTCTCTCCATCTGTCTCGCTCTCTCCGTCTGTCTCGCTCTCTGTCTCTCTCTCCATCTGTCTCGCTCTCTGTCTCTCTCTCCATCTGTCTCGCTCTCTCCGTCTGTCTCGCTCTCTGTCTCTCTCTCCATCTGTCTCGCTCTCTCTCTCTCTCTCTCTCCATCTGTCTCGCTCTCTCTGTCTGTCTCACTCTCTGTCTCTCTCTCCATCTGTCTCGCTCTCTGTCTCTCTCTCTGTCTCTCTCTCCATCTGTCTCACTCTCTCCGTTTGTCTCGCTCTCTGTCTCTCTCTCTCTCTCTCCATCTGTCTCGCTCTCTCCGTCTGTCTCGCTCTCTCCGTCTGTCTCGCTCTCTCCGTCTGTCTCGCTCTCTGTCTCTCTCTCTGTCTCTCTCTCCATCTGTCTCGCTCTCTCCGTCTGTCTCGCTCTCTGTCTCTCTCTCCATCTGTCTCGCTCTCTCTCTCTCTCTCCATCTGTCTCGCTCTCTCTGTCTGTCTCGCTCTCTGTCTCTCTCTCCATCTGTCTCGCTCTCTCCGTCTGTCTCGCTCTCTGTCTCTCTCTCCATCTGTCTCGCTCTCTCCGTCTGTCTCGCTCTCTGTCTCTCTCCATCTGTCTCGCTCTCTCTGTCTGTCTCGCTCTCTCCGTCTGTCTCGCTCTCTGTCTCTCTCTCCATCTGTCTCGCTCTCTCCGTCTGTCTCGCTCTCTGTCTCTCTCTCCATCTGTCACGCTCTCTCCGTCTGTCTCGCTCTCTCCGTCTGTCTCTCCATCTGTCTCGCTCTCTCTGTCTGTCTCGCTCTCTCTGTCTGTCTCTCCATCTGTCTCGCTCTCTCCGTCTGTCTCGCTCTCTGTCTCGCTCTCCATCTGTCTCGCTCTCTCCGTCTGTCTCGCTCTCTGTCTCGCTCTCCATCTGTCTCGCTCTCTCTGTCTGTCTCGCTCTCCATCTGTCTCGCTCTCTCTGTCTGTCTCGCTCTCTGTCTCTCTCTCCATCTGTCTCGCTCTCTCCGTCTGTCTCGCTCTCTCCGTCTGTCTCTCTCTCCGTCTGTCTCGCTCTCTCCGTCTGTCTCGCTCTCTCCGTCTGTCTCGCTCTCTCTGTCTGTCTCGCTCTCTGTCTCTCTCTCCATCTGTCTCGCTCTCTGTCTCTCTCGCTCTCTGTCTCTCTCTCCATCTGTCTCGCTCTCTGTCTCTCTCTCTCCGTCTGTCTCGCTCTCTGTCTCTCTCTCTCTCCGTCTGTCTCGCTCTCTCCGTCTGTCTCGCTCTTTCCGTCTGTCTCTCCCTCTCCGTCTGTCTCTCGCTCTCCGTCTGTCTCTCCGTCTGTCTCTCTCTCTCTCTCTCAATTCAATTCAATTCAATTCAAGGGGCTTTATTGGCATGGGAAACATGTGTTAACATTGCCAAAGCAAGTGAGGTAGATAATATATAAAGTGAATATATAAAGTGAAAAACAATAAAAATGAACAGTAAACATTACACATACAGAAGTTTCAAAACAATAAAGACATTACAAATGTCATATTATGTATATATATATATACACACAGTGTTTTAACAATGTACAAATGGTTAAAGGACACAAGATAAAATAAATAGGCATAAATATGGGTTGTATTTACAATGGTGTGTGTTCTTCACTGGTTGCCCTTTTCTCGTGGCAACAGGTCACAAATCTTGCTGCTGTGATGGCACACTGTGGAATTTTACCCAGTAGATATGGGAGTTTTTCAAAATTGGATTTGTTTTCTAATTCTTTGTGGATCTGTGTAATCTGAGGGAAATATGTCTCTCTAGTATGGTCATACATTGGGCAGGAGGTTAGGAAGTGCAGCTCAGTTTCCACCTCATTTTGTGGGCAGTGAGCACATAGCCTGTCTTCTCTTGAGAGCCATGTCTGCCTACGGCGGCCTTTCTCAATAGCAAGGCTATGCTCACTGAGTCTGTACATAGTCAAAGCTTTCCTTAAGTTTGGGTCAGTCACAGTGGTCTTACTGAGATTTACTGTCAGGGCCCAGGTCTGACAGAATCTGTGCATAAGATCTAGGTGCTGCTGTAGGCCCTCCTTGGTTGGTGACAGAAGCACCAGATCATCAGCAAACAGCAGACATGTGACTTCGGATTCTAGTAGGGTGAGGCCGGGTGCTGCAGACTTTTCTAGAGCCCGCGCCAATTCGTTGATATATATGTTGAAGAGGGTGGGGCTTAAGCTGCATCCCTGTCTCACCCCACGACCCTGTGTGAAGAAATGTGTGGACTGTTTGCCCGCTCACTACCTGGGCGTAGTGGGCGTAGTGTCTCTCTCTCTCTCCCTCCCTGTCTCTCCGTCTCTCTCCGTCTCTCTCTCTGTCTCTCTCCTTGCAGAGCATCATCAGGAGACAGGGAGGGAGGGTCCCCAGTTCAAAACAGGTCACATGCTAGCGAACCATCCAAAGGAAGTTGACGTGAGACGGCAGGTCCTTATTTAATCTGATTTGGTAAATCTGTGAGTGTTTCAGCGCGTCTCCCTCTTCCTCCGGCTCACCCCATCCAAGGATGAGGCCAACACCACATTGAGTGGTGTGTGAAGCAGTAGGACACAGACTCACATCAGCAGAGACTGGAGTCCAGGCACCCCTGGGACCTCACATCAGCAGAGACTGGAGTCCAGGCACCACTGGGACCTCACATCAGCAGAGACTGGAGTCCAGGCACCACTGGGACCTCACACATCAACAGAGACTGGAGTCCAGGCACCACTGGGACCTCACATCAGCAGAGACTGGAGTCCAGGCACCACTGGGACCTCACATCAGCAGAGACTGGAGTCCAGGCATCACTGGGACCTCACATCAGCAGAGACTGGAGTCCAGGCACCACTGGGACCTCACACATCAACAGAGACTGGAGTCCAGGCACCACTGGGACCTCACATCAGCAGAGACTGGAGTCCAGGCACCACTGGGACCTCACATCAGCAGAGACTGGAGTCCAGGCACCACTGGGACCTCACATCAGCGGAGACTGGAGTCCAGGCACCACTGGGACCTCACACATCAACAGAGACTGGAGTCCAGGCACCACTGGGACCTCACATCAGCAGAGACTGGAGTCCAGGCACCACTGGGACCTCACATCAGCAGAGACTGGAGTCCAGGCACCACTGGGACCTCACATCAGCAGAGACTGGAGTCCAGGCACCACTGGGACCTCACACATCAACAGAGACTGGAGTCCAGGCACCACTGGGACCTCACATCAGCAGAGACTGGAGTCCAGGCACCACTGGGACCTCACATCAGCAGAGACTGGAGTCCAGGCACCACTGGGACCTCACATCAGCGGAGACTGGAGTCCAGGCACCACTGGGACCTCACATCAACAGAGACTGGACTCCAGGCACACCTGGGACCTCACACATCTACACCTTGTCGGCACTGGGAGTCGAACCAGCGACCTTTCTGTTACTGGCCCAATGCTCTAACCGCATGGGTACCAGCTGCCCTACCTGCTTTACCTGCCGTGTGTATGTGTGAGTAGCGCCTGTACAGGACAGTCAAGGAGAGTGAAAGGAAGTCATCAGGGTTTGCGTGGAGAGAGCCATGAAAACAGGAAAATCATTTATTGTGTAACATGGGTCTGACAGACACAAACACATTCAGGAATTCCAGGCCAGTTCTAATGGCTTAAAAATAAGGGCCGGCAGTCAGACATTAAGAGATTTGCCTTGTTTCCCCCATCTGTCTGTCCCTTTACCCAGTCATCTGAGAATCATCTCAACAGTGGAATGGGAGGAAAGGCAGGGTTGAGGAGGGCCAGACAGGACAGACAGCCCCAGTGGAATGGGAGGCAAGGCAGGGTTGAGGAGGGCCAGACAGGACAGACAGCCCCAGAGGAATGGGAGGGAAGGCAGGGTCGAGGAGGGCCAGACAGGACAGACAGCCCCAGTGGAATGGGAGGGAAGGCAAGGGTCGAGGAGGGCCAGACAGGACAGACAGCCCCAGTGGAATGGAAGGCAGGGTCGAGGAGGGCCAGACAGGACAGGACTCACTACCCCCCTTTTTCCTATCTGTGCTGCTAACCTGCTATCTGGACGTTTGTCAGATCAGTTTTCGGGGTATCCCATTATGGGAACGGGGATGGTCGGAGGACTGTCTGAAATGATTGTGTGCTAATGTTGAGACCACTAACGAACACGGCATCTGTTAGAGGCATGGGAAAGGAGAGACTAAGCGAGAGGGGCTGAGATTAGATCCCCAGCAACCGGACGCCACTGCATCGGTCTAGTCTACTCATCTCATATGGATGTCCTGTATTCTATACTACTGTATTTAGTCAATCCCACTTCGACATTGATCGTCCTAATATTTATATACTTCTTAATTTCATTATTTTACTTTTAGATTTGTGTATTGTTAGATACTACTGCACTGTTGGAGCTAGGAACACTAGCATTTCCCTACACTAAATGTGTATGCAACCAATATATTTGATTTGATGTGAGGAGGAGAAATCAGTCAACGAGATAGCAAGACTGAGAGAGAGAGACAGAGAGAGAGACAGAGAGAGGCAGAGAGAGAGCAGTCAGCGACAGACAAAGAGTTATCTATCCAAAATGGAGTAACCCACTTCTCCAATCATTTTGGCCCTATAACAGCAAAAACATATACATGATCAAAGACAAATCTTAGAATCAACTATTAAAGACTAACAGAACCCACTGGATTCTCCAATTACCTTGAATGAGCTACAGGACAAAATAAAACCCCTCCAACCCAAAAAGGCCTGTGGTGTTGATGGTATCCTTAATGAAATGATCAAATATACAGACAACAAATTCCAATTGGCTATTTTTAAACTCTTTAACATCATCCTTAGCTCTGGCATCTTCCCCAATATTTGGAACCAAGGACTGATCACCCCAATCCACAAAAGTGGAGACAAATTTGACCCCAATAACTACCGTGGGATATGCATCAACAGCAACCTTGGGAACATCCTCTGCATTATCATTAACAGCAGACTCGTACATTTCCTCAGTGAAAACAATGTACTGAGCAAATGTCAAATTGTCTTTTTACCAAATTATCATACAACAGACCACGTATTCACCCTGCACACTGTAATTGACAAGCAAACAAACCAAAACAAAGGCAAAGTATTCTCATGCTTAGTTGATTTCAAAAAAAGCCTTTGACTCAATTTGGCATGAGGGTCTGCTATACAAATTGATGGAAAGTGGTGTTGGGGTAAAATTTAATGCGGTTAAAATATGCGGTTAAAATTGGTAAAAAACATACACATTTCTTTCCACAGGGCCGTGGGGTGAGACAGGGATGCAGCTTAAGCCCCACCCTCTTCAACATATAGAGGAAAAAAGGAAAATGGCGCCGGAGGGGGAGGACTGACGTTTTAACATCCTATTTTGTTTGTTTTTTCGCATTGTTCGTAACTTGTTTTGTACATAATGTTGCTGCTACCGTCTCTTATGAACTAAAAGAGCTTCTGGACATCAGAACTGGGATAACTCACCTCAAACTGGAGCGGCAGGTAGCCTAGTGGTTAGAGCGTTGGGCCAGTAACTGAAAAGTTGCTAGATCAAATCCCTGAGCTGACAAGGTAAAAGTCTGTAGTTCTGCCCCTGAACAAGGCAGTTAACCCACTAGGCTGTCATTGTAAATAAGAATGTTCTTAACTGACTTGCCTAGTTAAATAAAAAAAGGTAAAAAATAATTGTACGAAGAGTTCTTCTTCAATGAGTTGGACAGGAGGGATATACTACTATAAACACCAGGCCCAGATCCCTGTGATTTGCGGAAAGTGAGGATCAGGCGACGAGTGGCTAATCTGCCCTTGCCTTCTAGCTAATGTTCAATCGCTGGAAAATAAATGGGATGAACTGAAAGCCTGTATATCCTAGCAACAGGACATTTAAAACTGTAATATCTTATGTTTCACCGAGTCGTGGCTGAACGACGACTTTAAGAACATACAGCTGGCGGGTTATACACTCTATCGGCAGGACAGAACAGAACTCTGGTAAGACATGGGGCGGGGGCCTATGCATATTTGTAAACAATACACAATGTTTCACGATGTGCACGACATCTAAGGAACTTTCGTATCATGTCCCACAAAGGTGTGTGAACAGGTTTTTGTTCTGAGAAATGAAGGCGAGAAATTGCCAAGAAATTGAAGATCTCGTACAATGCTGTGTACTACTCCCTTCACAGAACAGCGCAAACTGGCCCTAACCATAATAGGAAGAGGAGTGGGAGGCCCCGGCGCACAACTGAGCAAGAGGACAAGTACATTAGAGTGTCTAGTTTGAGAAACAGACAAGTCCTCAACTGGCAGCTTCATTAAATAGTACCCGCAAAACCCCAGTCTCAACGTCAACAGTGAAGACGTGACTCCGGAATTCTGGCCTTCTAGGCAGAGTTGCAAAGAAAAAGCCATATCTCAGACTGGCCAATAAAAATAAAAGATGGGCAAAAGAACACAGACACTGGACAGAGCAACTCTGCCTAAAAGGCCAGCATCCCGGAGTCGCCTCTTCACTGTTGACGTTGAGACTGGTGTTTTGTGGGACATGATAAGAAAGTAAAGCAGAGGGGGTTACTTTCACTGGGTAGCATGACGAAAGACACCGTTCAGTCAGTCAAGGCCGTCAGGGACGAACTTTATAAAGAGTCTCCTGTCGCCACGGGGAAGATAAGAGCAGGATGGAAAAGTGATTGTAATGTTTATGTTGAGATGGTCTCATATGGTGTCCATCCCAGGACCAGAAAGACGAACATATTGAAGCTTTGAAAAACACGTCCGATAAAGCACATTTGGAATGGATGGAGGCTTGATCACTGAGTTGAAGTTAAAGGAGAAGAGAGGGAGGAAATCCAGACCTGGAGAGCTATTACCAAATCCAGGGAGATTGGAGAGGAGAGCGAGGAAATCCAGACCTGGAGAGCTATTACCAAATCCAGGGAGATTGGAGAAGAGAGGGAGGAAATCCAGACCTGGAGAGCTATTACCAAATCCAGGGAGATTGGAGAGGAGAGGGAGGAAATCCAGACCTGGAGAGCTATTACCAAATCAAGGGAGATTGGAGAGGAGAGGGAGGAAATCCAGACCTGGAGAGCTATTACCAAATCTGGGGAGATTGGAGAGGAGAGGGAGGAAATCCAGACCTGGAGAGCTATTACCAAATCCAGGGAGATTGGAGAGGAGAGGGAGGAAATCCAGACCTGGAGAGCTATTACCAAATCTGGGGAGATTGGAGAGGAGAGGGAGGAAATCCAGACCTGGAGAGCTATTACCAAATCCAGGGAGATTGGAGAGGAGAGGGAGGAAATCCAGACAGGAAATCCAGGATGTGGCGGAGGAGGGGGAAGTGCAGAGTAAATAGCTTCCTTTATTAATCATCCTAGCTCATGTTTCTTCACTGAACACACACTTTGATCTTCTTCTCGCTCCTCCCTGTAACGTCTGCTTACAACTCACACACATAGATCTCCTGAACACAGCCCACTTTCCAGGCCACACTCTCAAAACACATAGATCCCCTGAACACAGCCCACTTTCCAGCCCACTCTCAAACTCATAGATACCCTGAACACAGCCCACTTTCCAGGCCACTCTCAAACACATAGATCCCCTGAACACATCATTTTTTTTAGACCAGTTAATTACATGCAATATGCAAATAGGAGATTAATACAATAAAGTCTTAATTTATTACAATTAAAATACTGTGTATGAATACTGTGCTCACACTCTCAAACACATAGATCCCCTGAACACAGCTCACTTTCTAGGCCACTCTCAAACACATAGATCCCCTGAACACAGCCCACTTTCCAGGCCACTCTCAAACACATAGATCCCCTGAACACAGCTCACTTTCAAGCCCACACTCTCAAACTCATAGATCACTCTCCAGATCTCAATCACCTGAATTCTGATCACCTGTTCACACACCTGTATGTCATTATCACACTATTTAGTTCAGTTCTTTGCACCCCATCATTGTGAGGTATTGTTTGTTTTGTGACACACTTCTATTCGGAGTGCTGGTTTTCCCATAATTTAATCCTCCCGTGGATGATAGTTTGTCCTGCCTCACTAACAACGCTTTGCCTATTCTCTGCATGTACCTTAGCCTATCAGATTTCCTGTTATCAACCTATTGCCTGATCTGCCAGACGACGTTATTAGCCTTTTCCCTGCCTGTACTGTTGACTTTTTGAACCCTGTGTATGACCTTCTGCCTGCCCCTGGACACAGCTACCTGCCTCCTCCTGTGTATGACCTACTGCCTGCCCCTGGACCCAGCTACCTGCCTCCTCCTGAGTATGACCTACTGCCTGCCCCTGGACCCAGCTACCTGCCTCCTCCTGTGTATGACCTACTGCCTGCCCCTGGATCCAGCTACCTGCCTCCTCCTGTGTATGACCTTCTGCCTGCCCCTGGACCCAGCTACCTGCCTCCTCCTGTGTATGACCTGCTACCTGCCTCCTCCTGTGTATGACCTTCTGCCTGCCCCTGGACCCAGCTACCTGCCTCCTCCTGTGTATGACCTACTGCCTGCCCCTGGACCCAGCTACCTGCCTCCTCCTGAGTATGACCTACTGCCTGCCCCTGGACCCAGCTACCTGCCTCCTCCTGTGTATGACCTACTGCCTGCCCCTGGATCCAGCTACCTGCCTCCTCCTGTGTATGACCTTCTGCCTGCCCCTGGACCCAGCTACCTGCCCCCTCCTGTGTATGACCTTCTGCCTGCCCCTGGACCCAGCTACCTGCCTCCTCCTGTGTATGACCTTCTGCCCTGCCTCCTCCTGTGTATGACCTGCTACCTGCCTCCTCCTGTGTATGACCTACTGCCTGCCCCTGGACCCAGCTACCTGCCTCCACCTGTGTATGACCTTCTGCCCTGCCCCTGGACCCAGCTACCTGCCTCCTCCTGTGGTCCTTTACATTAAAACACCTTCTGCAGCCTGCGCTTGAAACCAGCTCTCTGTCTGCCATTGTGTTCATCCCCCCCCCGGTCTGGCTGCCATCGTGTTCATCCCCCCCGGTCTGGCTGCCATCGTGTTCATCCCCCCCGGTCTGGCTGCCATCGTGTTCATCCCCCCCCCCCGGTCTGGCTGCCATCGTGTTCATCCCCCCCGGTCTGGCTGCCATCGTGTTCATTCCCCCCCCCGGTCTGGCTGCCATCGTGTTCATTCCCCCCCCCGGTCTGGCTGCCATCGTGTTCATTCCCCCCCCCGGTCTGGCTGCCATCGTGTTCATCCCCCCCCCCCGGTCTGGCTGCCATTGTGTTCATCCCCCCCCCCCGGTCTGGCTGCTATCGTGTTCATTCCCCCCCCCGGTCTGGCTGCCATCGTGTTCATCCCCCCCCCACCCGGTCTGGCTGCCGGTCTGTCTGCTGGCCACAGAGAGAGATAGTGGTCTACTCTGGGACTGTTCTGATCTGAGGGGAGAGGTGGAGGCTGAGAAACAGGGCCTCCCCAGGAGTCTCCAGGCCAGGCCAGGGAGGAAGATAGGGGGGAAAAAAAAAGTGGTGCAGAGTTAACCAGTATGCAATGTCTAGTGCCCTGCCTGCCCCAATTATAGCTGATGTCTTTGTGGGCCCTCACAAAGGTCAATCTGACCTTTCACTGGGACAAAGCCCTCGACAAACAGAGAAGAGAGTAAAGAAGAATTCTAAAGGGACTTAGTGGAGAGAAAAAAGAAGAAAAAAAAAGAGGCCTTTTAAAACAGTTTAGCTTCTTTTAATTGGGCAGAGAGCCCAACAGAGGATTAACTTCAAAAGGGGGTGCGGCAGGGGTAACATCATCCCTCCTCTCCACTGGGCCCAGAGGACAGCTGGCTTTCCCCACAACTTCAAAGCTATTCCAGAATCCCTTTCACTTCTCCTCCACCGGCTGGCCCTTCCTGGCCACTGGACTGGCTTTGTAGTGGGAGAAACCGAGAGAGGGAGTCAAAATGCCTGACCGCTCAGAGTGGTTGAAACCGAACAGGCCTGAGCCAAGCCAGCCAGTGGACCATGGGCATCCTACCAGAGAGATTAGACTGTTGGATATCAGATCTGAGGGAGGAATGTAGCAACAGTCCCCTGACCTGAACACACTGAGGGATCGGAAAACGGGGACAAAGAGCTCACAGCATGTTACAGTCCTTTATATGACTGTGTTTGTTTCAGTGCTTTTTATTACCACTCTGTTACAGCTGTATATCAGATAATAAAAATGCACCCCCCCACCCACTGCTGACATTGATCAAATACTTTGACAGGAATTTTATAACATGTATTTTGTATTGTCGAATAGTAAATCATAACATTCTTATAACTTTCTTCAATATAATGACAAAGTAGGGAAAATAAAAACGTCAAAGATCAAAAGTCAATATCAGTGGAAAATAAATATATTACTTCGAACATTCAATAAATACCAAACGGTGCAATGCTTGGTAATGGAGTCTTTTTCTTCAAAACATTAAAGTTGAAAGGTTTTCCTCATGTTGGATCTTGTTTTCTTATGTGATCAGAGAGAGAGCGCGAGAGAGAGAGAGTGAGAGACAGAGAGAGAGAGAGCGCGTGAGAGAGAGAGAGCGAGAGAGAGAGAGAGCGAGAGAGAGACAGAGAGAGAGAGAGACAGAGAGAGAGAGACAGAGAGAGAGAGACAGAGAGAGAGAGACAGAGAGAGAGAGAGCGCGCGCGAGAGAGAGAGAAGAGACAGAGAGAGAGGAGAGGAGAGAGAGGAGAGAGAGACAGAGAGAGAGGAGAGGAGAGAGAGGAGAGAGGAGAGAGAGAGAGAGAGCCTGTGGCCCAGAGAAACAACATGCTTAAGAAGATCAAACGTGGCCAGGTATAATTACTGTGAGTTATGAAAACTGGCTGTCATACTCCGCCACTAAAAAGAGAGAGAAAGAGAGAGAGAGAGAGACAGAGAGAGAGAGACAGAGAGAGAGAGACAGAGAGAGAGAGAGAGAGAGAGAGACAGAAAGAGGGAGACAGAAAGAGGGAGACAGAAAGAGGGAGACAGAAAGAGGGAGACAGAGAGAGAGAGACAGAGAGACAGAAAGAGAGAGACAGAGAGAGAGAGAGACAGAAAGAGAGAGAGACAGAAAGAGAGAGAGACAGAAAGAGAGAGAGACAGAAAGAGAGAGACAGAAAGAGAGAGAAAGAGAAAGAGAAAGAGAGAGAGAGAGAGAGAGAGAGACAGAAAGAGAGAGACAGAGAGAGACAGAAAGAGAGAGATCTATCAGTACTGTTGAATAGTGAATTCTTGTCCTCTGATAATACTTATACCGTGTGAATCCCTGCTGTGTTGAGGGATTGTACAGTTTACCAGGTGCTGTACCCAGTTTGGGTGAGAACACAGGAACAAATTGATGCTTAAAACAAAAGTGCTCTGCGCGTAGCGTACAGATGATCTGTTTGGTCACATATCAAATTTCCCAGTGCCCATTTCTCTTCATAAAGATCAAGCGTATGATGTTGTGCCAACCAATTGATCAATTGTCTAAGACGTCAGTTAATTAAATGTTTGCATAGCGTACATTTCAGAGTTCTTATTGATATTATTTTGACATTTCTCTCTAGACAAGTTGAAATGTCTTCACGCCTGACGGTCAATAACGGTCCATTTTGAAAGAGAGAACAAAAAAAATCATTACATGAGGGCAGTTTTGGTAAATCTAATCCCGTCCGAATCGTCCACTGGAAAAACAGACATGCTGGGCTAATAATTACATTACCACATTCTATAGTAATTACAAGTCCTGTACGAACCACGTTTCTATCTCTCAGTCTCAGAGCCGTTCAACTCTACTCATCTCTGAGGTACTTCAACGTAAACACACATCTTTAATAAACCAGTTGGAGTATATGTCTGTTCGTTGAATCCAATCCATTAAAGCGGATTAGAATTCATATCTCTATTAGGTAGTGTCTTTAACAATCGCAACACAAAGGAAAAACACAAGTCACAAACTTTGTGGAATCTGGAATGTACGTTGTTGTTTAGTGAGAAAGAGAGAGAGAGAGAGCGATGGACACCTTTCATCCCCCATCCAGTTTCCCCGGAAGGAAGACAGGAACATAAAGCTGCGCTCAGAGGCAATAGAGGCCTGTTGAAACAGGAATACTCAACCTGGTCGCATTTCGTATTATTCTGTATGTAAATCCGAAAACCCTCCATTTAGTATGGATGACATGTTACGTTTGGTATGGTTACATAAGATAGATGGTTACTTAAGGCAAAAATTGAAAGGAGGGTGGTTGTTCGGGGTGAATGGGTCAACGTATAACGTGGACAACAAAAGCATTTGAGCTAATTGGCGACTTTTCAGCTACTTACAACTTTTTTAGCTAATTTGCAACTACTTAGCATGTTAGCTAACCCTTCCCATAACCTTAACTCTTTAACCTAAATCCTAAACTTAACAATAACATTAACCGAAACCCCTAGCCTAGCTAACGTTAGCGAACCACACTGTATATACACAAAAGTATAGGAGCAACAACGGCTCAGCAGCGAAGTGGTAGGCCACACAAGCTCACAGAACAGGACCGCCGAGTGCTGAAGCACGTACCGCGTAAAAATATTCTGTCCTCGGTTGCAACACTCACTACCGAGTTCCAAACTGCCTCTGGAAGCAACGTCAGCACAATAACTGTTTGTCGGGAGCATCATGAAATGGGTTTTCATGGCCGAGCAAGCCAAAGAGATCACACTTCACAATGCCAAGTGTTGGATGGAGTGGTGTAAAGCTCGCCGCCATTGGACTCTGGAGCAGTTGGAAACATGTTCTCTAGAGTGATGAATCACGCTTCACTGTCTGGCAGTTCGACAGACCAATCTGGGTTTGGAGGATGCCAGGAGAACGCTACCTGCCTGAATGCATAGTGCCAACTGTAAAGTTTGGTGGAGGAAGAATAATGGTCTGGGGCTGTTTTTCATGGTTCGGGCTAGGCCCTTTAGTTCCAGTGAAGGGAAATCTTAACACTACAGCATACAATGACATTCTAGATGATGTTGCGCTTCCAACTTTGTGGCAACAGTTTGAAAAAGTCCCTTTCCTGTTTCAGCATGACAATGCCCCCGTGCACAAAGCGAGGTCCATACAGAAATTATTTATCGAGATCAGTGTGGAAGAACTTGACTCGCCTGCACAGAGCCCTGACCTCAACCCCATCAAACACCTTTGGGATAAATTGGAACACAGACTGCGACCCAGGCTTAATCGCCCAACATCAGTGCCCAACCTCACTAATGCTCTTGTGGATGAATGGAAGCTAGTCCCCGAAAGTAATGTTCCAACATCTAGTGGAAAACCACATACCACATATTTATTTTTGATACTGTCGCAAAGATCCCCAATTGGAGGATGGCTTTCACTTCAGCAGTAATAAATTAATGAACTTCTTTGAGGAAAAGATCTTGATCGTAAGAAAGCAAATTACAGACTCCTCTTTAAATCTGCGTATTCCTCCAAAGCTCAGTTGTTCTGAGTCTGCACAACTCTGCCAGGACCTAGGATCAAGAGAGACACTCAAGTGTTTTAGTACTATATCTCTTGACACAATGATGAAAATAATCATATACTCGGCCTTGTCTCAGGATGGTAAGCTGGTGGTTGAAGATATCTCTAGTGGTGTGGGGGCTGTGCTTTGGCAAAGTGGGTGGGGTTATATCCTGCCTGTTTGGCACTGTCCGGGGGTATCATCGGATGGGGCCACAGTGTCTCCTGACCCCTCCTGTCTCAGCCTCCAGTATTTATGCTGCAGTAGTTTATGTGTTGGGGGGCTAGGGTCAGTCTGTTATATCTGGAGTACTTCTCCTGTCTTATCCGATGTCCTGTGTGAATTTAAGTATGCTCTCTCTAATCCTCTCTTTCGGAGGACCAGAGCCCTAGGACCATCTGGCATGATGACTCCTTGCTGTCCCCAGTCCACCTGGCCGTGCTGCTGCTCCAGTTTCAACTGTTCTGCCTGCGGCTATGGAACCCTGACCTGTTCACCAGACATGCTACCTGTCCCAGACCTGCTGTTTTCAACTCTCTAGAGACAGCAAGAGCGGTAGAGATACTCTTAATGATCGGCTATGAAAAGCCAACTGACATTTACTCCTAAGGTGCTGATATGATTTGACCATGCTGGTCATTTATGAACATTTGAACATCTTGGCCATGTCCTGTTATAATCTCCACCCGGCACAGCCAGAAGAGGACTGGCCACCCCTCATAGCCTGGTTCCGCTCTAGGTTTCTTCCTATGTTTTGTCCTTTCTAGGGAGTTTTTCCTAGCCATCGTGCTTCTACACCTGCATTGCTTGCTGTTTGGGGTTTTAGGCTGGGTTTCTGTACAGCACTTTGAGATATCAGCTGAAGTAAGAAGGGCTATATAAATACATTTGATTTGATACTGTGTCCACATACTTTTGTCTTGGATTTACATACAGAATAATACAAAATGCTCCGAGACCAGGTTGGAATAGTACTCTGCACTGCAACAAAGACACAGGATCGCACAGGGTGAGGCTGAAACGGAACCCTATGGCCTATACAGTGCACTACTTTCCTATATAGTGCATCACGTTTGACAAGCGCCCTGGTCAAAAGTAGTGCACTATATAAGGAATAGTGTGCAATTTCGAACACAGCCAGTCTTCACAGCATAACACTGCCTCTGTGCAGACAATCCGTGTGGGTAAAGCATAAGAAACTAACTCAACTGTAACTCCACCAACATTTGAGTGCTTACAGAGGACCACAAAGATGTGAATTAGAAGTGAACACATGTTGATTCAATAAGAAGTGGTGTACCCCAGGCCTAGGCCAGAGTACCTCATTTGGCCCCAGCAGAGCCGGCCAAACGTCACCACCATCATCACAGACTACACTCAGAGTGGAGTTGGGATTTGTGTTCACCTGAAGGCAAAATAAACAGTTACTGGATTAGAACTGTCATCGTCCCCAGGTAAGTAAACTGAGCTGAGTGAACAACAGCAGTCAGAAGCCTAACGATCACTTCACACCTTCAGGGAAATACTGTAATGTCAGCCATCACTTCCACAACCCTGATCAACCTTGTCACCTGGTGTAGAACAGAGACCCAGAATGCAGCCCAAATGGCACCCAATTTGCCAAATACTTCACTGTCCTACTTTTGACCAGTGTCCTTTGGGCCCTGATCAAAAGTTGTAGACAATATGGAGAATAGGATGCCTTTTGGGATGCACTCTCAGTAAAACAGGAATCTAGAAACTACTTTCTTACTAAAATAAAACTGTCACACTGTAATGCACTCCTCCTTCCAGGTCAAGTCCAACGTTATCGCTCAGATCTAACGTGACATATCACAGAAACACACAGTGTTATAAGGAAAGAAAGGCCTCGTTGCCTCAATGTAAATGAATGATTCCTCTGATCTTCTCAGCAGCACGGCTATGGAAACACCGCTCTAAAAATACATGTTATCCAGAATCAACGTCACACATACACTCTTAGGGGGGAAAAAAGGTGCCATCTAGAACACTAAAGGTCCTTTGGGTGTCCTCATAGGAGAACCCTTTCAATAACACTTTTTGGTTCAAAGTAGAACCCTTTTGGGTTCCATGTAGAACCCTTTCTACAGAAGGTTCTACATGGAACCAAAAAGGGTTCTTGAAAGGGTTCTCCTATGGGGACAGCCGAAGAACCCTTTTGGAAACATATTTTCTAAGAGCGTACACACATTCGGATGCAAGCGTGTACACACACACACACACACACACACACACACACACATTAAAGCAAATGTAGGGTGAGCATATATTTCTTATAAAATCCACTGTACTCCTCTTCACCACCATGTCGAATATTGGACATTCCCCCATGGAAAAGGCCATGTACTTTCTTATCAATTAAGGCTGTCTGCAGCATCTGGTTATCCATTCAAAATGCCTCCTGCACCTGGTGAGTGAGGACAGACAAGACCCTACAGTACCTCATCTGTCCTCCCTTTCTTCTCTGATCGGAAATAAATTGACTTAGCCTTGCTTTAGTTCCCCAACAACACGAATACATGTAAGAATTAAAATGAGAATGAGAAAACTATGCACCACAGAGTGGGAAAACTATGCACCACAGAGTAGGAAAACTATGCACCACAGAGTAGGAAAACTATGCACCACAGAGTGGGAAAACTACGCACCACAGAGTAGGAAAACTATGCACCACAGAGTGAGGGGCCTGGCTTGCAGAATAGTTGGAGAGGGAAGATGTACAGTAAAAAGTACAGTAAAGACCACATGTATTCCTATAGTTTTGGCATGTCCATTCTGCCCAGTAAGGGCATGAGTAAATGATACATATGGTTTTTAAATGCAGCTTTTGATCTCGACTATTGAACATGCATGGAATGCAATTGTTTGATGTTTATTCCCTTTATGTTCAGTGTGAAATATTAAAATGGGGAGTTTTTCCAGCAACTTCAGAACTTGGCTGGCTCTAATAATTTCGGTAACTAGAAATCTATCAGCTTGATAAAATGTTTGGGTGGAGAAGTCGGCACTCTCACCCCTTAACCAGTAGGGTATCGGCGGGCAGGAAGAAAAACAATAAAAATAGAAATTTGTACTGTATGTCAACACTATTGCTCCCGGAAGAATGTTGATATTCTGTCATCACACAAAACAGCATAACAACGAGTAATGACAAAGGCAGCTTCCACTATAGAGACAGCATTATAGGTCTAGCAGATCAATAACTTATTACATTATAGTGACTGAGATCGACAAGATTACAAAAAAAAAGCTGGCCTGAGATTGAACCCTGTTTTGTCTTATGGGGGGGGGGGGGGGGGGGGGGGGGTTTGGTGGTTGGGGAGTGTTAACTTCAGTTTGCCAAGGTGAACGTGCCAAAGTCAAGCGAGCCAGGGTGGAAAACGTGGTTAAAACAAGCCATAACCATCAGCTCAAACGGGGGGCATGATGCCTGTGGTGCTCTTGATGCGAATCATATTCAGTAACGACGTCGATGGAACGCAGACTGTGGGGGATTAGAAGGACGTTGGATTGGCATAGTCAACCAATCTGATCTAACTAAGTGGATATAAGTCAAATCCAGTACGATTTATGTATTGTAACAGGCACACAATGTGGTTACTTAAGTCTGATTTGGATATACACTACGTACCCAAAAGTGTGTGGACACCCCTTCAAATGAGTTGATTCGGCTATCTCAGCCACACCCGTTGCTGACAGGTGTATAAAATCAAGCACACAGCCATGCAATCTCTATAGACAACCATTTTCAGCAGAATGGCCTGTACTGAAGAGCTCAGTGACTTTAAACGTGGCACCGTCATAGGATGTCACCTTTTCAAAAAAATCAGTTCTGCAAATTTCTGCCCTGCTAGAGCTTCTTTGGTCAACTGTAAGTGCTGTTATTGTGAAGTGGAAACGTCCAGGAGCAACAACGGCTCAGCCATGAAGTGGTAGGCCACACTAGATCACAGAACGAGACAGCTGAAGCGCGTAAAAATCTTCTGTCCTGGGTTGCAACACACACTACCGAGTTCCAAACCGCCTATGGAAGCAACATCAGCACGAGAACTGTTTGTCAAAGCTTCGTGAAATGGGTTTCCATGGCATTGCAGCCGCACACAAGCCTAAGATCACCATGCGCAACGCCAAGAGTCGGCTGGAGTGGTGTAAAGCCCACCGCTTTTGGACTCTGGTGCAGTGGAAACGTGTTCTCTGGAGTGATGAATCACGCTTCATTGTCTGGCAGTCCGACGGACAAATCTGGGTTTGGCAGATGCCAGGAGAATGCTACCTGGTGTGTGTGCTTAATATAAGGAATTTGAAATTATTTATACTTTTGATATTTTAAGTATAAAAAGTAAATGTAATTGCTAAAATATACTTAAGTATATTTAAAAACAGATCCTTTTATTCAAGTAGTATTTTACTGGGTGACTTTTACTTTTGTAATTTTCTATCTTTGCTTTTACTGAAGTATGACAATTGGGTTATTTTTCCACCACTGCGATTCTGTGCTTCCAACTTTGTGGCAACAGTTTGGGGAAGGTCCTTTCCTGTTTCCGCATGACAAAGCGAGATCCATACTGAAATGGTTTGTTGAGATCGGTGTGGAAAAACTTGACTGCCCTGCACATAGCCCTGATCTCAACCCCATCGAACACCTTTGGGATGAATTGGAACGCTGTATGCGAGCCAGGCCTAATCGCCCAACATCAGTGCCCGACCTCACTAACGCTCTTGTGGCTGAAGTCCCCAAAGGCAATGTTTCAACATCTAGTGGAAAGTCTTCCCAGAAGTGGAGGCTGTTGATGCAGCAAAAGGGAGACCAACTCCATTTTAATGCCCATGATTTAGGAATGAGATGTTCCAACGAACATTTTAATGGCCATATAGTGTGTATTGATTGTTTTTCCTGCATAACATTTAGAAGTTGTCCCTTTTCAGGTTTAGAATAAGTGACTGCAAAATGCTAACTCCCGTTCTTCTAAACTGGTAGCATAGTGGTGATGATAGTCATTTTAAATGGAATGCTGTTGATTGGTGATGATGACGTGAACATACTGTATATTGGGGTTGACATCCATCCAAGAATTATACACAGATTTTTACTCCAAAATAGTATTAAATAAGCATCTTTCCCATGGCATTTCCATTTACCACTTTACAGCATCTATACCAGATACAGTCCAATGGCCTACCAGACCTATAACACAACATACTGTATCTCAACGGACTGAATCAATGTGACATAACTGATTAAAGATGCATGGGGTATTTTAGGCCAATAACCACACTTTGGAAAATGTATTACCAAATAGTTATTGAAAGCCAAACTAGAAAAGGTAGCCAGTATGCACTCGACTTGAACTGCACTGCATATGATCTGGTGGACCGGGGAATCTTTATGACGTGACACGTACCTGCATGAGCTTCCCCTCTGCAGAGCCGGCGCTCCCTCCGACAAACAGCCCTTCCAGAGTGATGAGTTTCCCCGTTGGCTCGGGTCTCAGCAGTGTCACCTTGATGACAGCCCTGAGGGCCGAGCGCTCCGTCTCGACGGCCGCCGCCAGCTCCAGGCCCGTCTGGCCAAACACCACCTGCAGGGCCGCCATGAGCAGCCACGGCCAGAGCCCGGCCAGTCGCCGCTGGAGAACGATCATTGGATCGGCTGTAGCGGCGGGCTCCGGGTGTACATCGTGGACTTCAAAAGCTGGTAACCACCAATGTTGATTCAGGACAAGAAATATATGGCCCAGCGCTGGTCCTCTGCTTTATGGGTTAGAAATGGTAGAAACCCGTGAAAACGACTCGAAATAGAGGGTTTTATCCAAAGTGTTAAGGCTCACGGACTGCCGTGTTGTCTTGTGATTTTGTAATGAATTCTTATCCGGCTTTGAACGTTTGTTCCAGGTAAAAACAGTTAAACACGCCAAGTAAAGTGGTCTTCATTTTCACTCATAAGAAAAAAATCTGAACGTTTGCTTCTAAATTATGGAATTGCTAACCATCAAATAAATATAACATACTTAGCCTAATAAGATAAGATTTAGATCATGTGTGTTAACCGTTATCACTGACAGGAGAGGCCAAACATTGCATGCACAAGTTCGACAACATCAAATCAATAATTGGAATTGCGTCGCTTATAGTTGAGTAGACTGTACATTTAGTTCACCGTTCACATACAGCACGAGCTCCTTACATGAGATAAACAGCGGCCCGGTCCTCGTTTTCAGCGTGCTTGTTAAAGTTATCATAGACAGATCGGTTCAGTCCGGGCACACGGCGGCTCTTGTAATCTTCAACCACTGGCAAGATTTCAATAAACATTTTGCAACAATGTTTGAACTTTAATTCGTGCCCAACCCACTATAGACATTCTACAGTTTTGCCTGATTTAAAACCAATGTGTATCCAATGTACCGCTATTCCATTTCTAGAGCAAGAAAAAAAAAAAAAAGTCAAATCTGGCAGAGGGGCTCCAGATGCAACAAGTTGTCAAATACCTAAAAAGCAAATCCCCGACTCTTTACGCTGGATAGGATATTGTGACGATATCCCCACCCAGGGGTTTCAGAAACCAAGAGGAACAAAGTCAGGTTGATATGACGGATTCCACGATGAAAGGCGACAATACAGTAAACGACGAATGCAATAGTAACTTTCATAGGCTCCGTAGCGACAATCTTTTGACAAAAATGCCACTGTAAAGTTGACAACGGAGATTTCCGGACTCTTTAAAAGTTTAACTAATCCAATGGAATCGTTACATTAGTTACTTAACATGTAACTAGTTAATTAATTAGGAGTATAAATCTCGTGTCGTTTCTGCAGCCGACGCATCCACAATGTCTATCGCCCACTAAAGTTGCTACGCATCTAAAACCTGTTCGCTCCTTGGCAGCCTCCAAAAAAGTATTTTCCCCGAGTTCCACGTCTGAAAGTTGTAACAATTCTGAAAAGAGATCCTTCCCGCCGCTGCTTAAACAAATATAATATAAACTTCAGTATTAAAATAGAGGTACTGAAAAGAAAGGTTTAACAAATGTATAATCGCTTAAACGCGAGTCGTTAAAACACTAATATTGGTGATACACATTTTGAAAAGTGTACATTTACTGAGTCCTGAAGCATGCCTGGTCGAGTCTCCCTCCCCTGGGATCTCATCGACTGTGTCTGTCTACCTGCTGACTGCCCTGTCACCGAGGGTGGAGCTGCACTTCCAACACAGACGACACCGGGCGCCCTCCAGCTGACAACACTGGTAACAGCCTGGCGTCGCCTTTTCATCTCCTTTAACAATAGATAAAAGATCCCGGAATGGACACTTTACCAGTAGACTGTAGTCCACTTTTGAGGCCTCCATACAAACAACAACAAGATGCAAGAAATGAAACGCAAAGAACCTCTGAATTATATCACATTTTAATCATAATAATCTTTTAACATTATAAACCAATTATATCATGTCCAGAAGTCAGAAATTATTTTAAAAATAATGAACGGTTAAAACAGACAAACTTTTTTGGTGTCAAACTAAAAACAAATGAGGAATAAACATTAAAAGGTACTTGTTCTTTAACCTAAAAATGACAAATAAATCTTGGTATGCATTAATTAATTCCAAGATTAAGCATTCAGAATAAAATTGTCATATGCCAATTAAAATGCTGTAAAGGTTATCATATAAATAAGAATAAATTAGAACAGGGCTGAACTATGTACAATGTCCAATATGTGTACTATCAGGAAAATATATATTTCTTTATCAGTGACATTCAAGTAACATAGGTAAACATATTTCAACAAGAAGCTACAGCAAATTCAGACTTGAGCATGAGTAGCAAAACTGAAAACTTGGGACATCCTGGTCCGACTATGGTCAACATTCTTGCTTGCATGCCACTTCAACCAACAAGTTCAGATCTAAAAGATGAAATTAAAATGTGTACATTAATTTTGTCATGATCCCCCTGATCTATTCTTCACCGTTGACATGACTGTGTATTGTTTTATTAAAACAGAGTGGCTGCGGATCAGACTTCTCTCTGGACCCTTCTTCCCAACAGCTAAAGGTCCCAACAGCGTCTGCGCATGTGCAGGATTCTCTATCTTACGCACAGGCTACTCTAGCGAATGGTGAAGCTCGTTTAATTAAGTTAGATCAAAGCTAAATCATTGTCTGCAAGATCACAACGATAGTATTCTAACAACATAAAACAGAACTGAATATAATAGCATAGTACGATTGACAATGAGAAATGTGAACGGGGGGGCCCCACAAAAAAACAGCACGTGACAATGAGAAATGTGAACGGGGGGGCCCCACAAAAAACAGCACGTGACAATGAGAAATGTGAACGGGGGGGGCCCCACAAAAAAACAGCACGTGACAATGAGAAATGTGAACGGGGGGGCCCCACAAAAAAACAGCACGTGACAATGAGAAATGTGAACGGGGGGGCCCCACAAAAAACAGCACGTGACAATGAGAAATGTGAACGGGGGGGCCCCACAAAAACCGGCACGTGACAATGGATGTAAAGAAACACATGCATTGAACTTGATACGAATCTTCATCTCCGGGGGATCGGGAGATCCTCTGCCTATTTTTTTATTTACCAAGGAAAGTCCCATTTAAGATATAGAATCTCGTTTACAAGGGACTCCTGGCCAAGATAGCAGCAGCAAGGATTATGCAGAAGTTTAAGTGGATAGTTGTCTTACCAGGATATTTAGTTCGCTGACTGGTGCTTGTTCTCCAGGCTGAGGCTGCAGACAGTAACATCATGTAGAACACTGCAGACGTCTGAGTCCAGCACCTGGATCTCCTTCACCTTGGTGATGTACTCTGATGCTTCCTCAGGGCACTGGGGAAATCACAGCATGATCCATCTCCTATTATACAACAGAGTTCATCAGGACCGCTGATGACCATCCATACCATACCTGTTTAATAATTAAGTTGATTACTAAGTCATACGGACTGAGTATTTTTGCTTTCTCTTTCCACTCACAGTTATAAATACGCTGGTTTTGTAAATTGTATATCCTCACTGTAAATCAGTCTATACTCTATAGTTGTATGTTTGCTGTATTTATAGTGTATAATTATGTAAGTTGACTTTGTGTACATTTCTCTGTTGATACATTTGTCTATTTCTGGCAGCACCTATTCAAATTCCAGGTATGTGTAAATGTACTTGGCAAATAAAAGTGATTCTGATTCTGAGATATAGCTTCCATGTGACAGGTTTTTACAAAGCTAAACTAGATTACCTTCTGATAGGCATCCACAGACACTGGTTTTTACAAAGCTAAACTAGATTACCTTCTGATAGGCATCCACAGACACTGGTTTTTACAAAGCTAAACTAGATTACCTTCTGATAGGCATCCACAGATACTGGTTTTTACAAAGCTAAACTAGCTTACCTTCTGATAGGCATCCACAGACACTGGTTTTTACAAAGCTAAACTAGATTACCTTCTGATAGGCATCCACAGACACAGGTTTTTACAAAGCTAAACTAGCTTACCTTCTGATAGGCATCCACAGACACAGGTTTTTACAAAACTAAGCTAGCTTACCTTCTGATAGGCATCCACAGACACAGGTTTTTACAAAACTAAGCTAGCTTACCTTCTGATAGGCATCCACAGACACTGGTTTTTACAAAGCTAAACTAGATTACCTTCTGATAGGCATCCACAGACAGGTTTTTACAAAACTAAGCTAGCTTACCTTCTGATAGGCATCCACAGACACTGGTTTTTACAAAACTAAGCTAGCTTACCTTCTGATAGGCATCCACAGACACAGGTTTTTACAAAACTAAGCTAGCTTACCTTCTGATAGGCATCCACAGACACAGGTTTTTACAAAGCTAAACTAGCTTACCTTCTGATAGGCATCCACAGACACTGGTTTTTACAAAACTAAGCTAGCTTACCTTCTGATAGGCATCCACAGACACTGTTTTTTACAAAACTAAACTAGCTTACCTTCTGATAGGCATCCACAGATACTGGTTTGTCCTCCCTCTTCACTGGCTGCTCAGCCTTGGGACCACCGACAGTGATGGCTATTCCCTGAGGAGGAACGTTCCCCGGGACTGCTATAATGATGGGCCCGCGTGAAGTCACTGGGCTGGAGTTAAAAGAGGAGTCAAGCTGGGAGGAGACAGTGACTGTGTGAGGGGAGCTGTGTATGGTGGTGATGGGCTGGGGCCCTGATGATGTAGAGGTGGACAGGACCGGCTGCTGGCGCTCTGGGGTCTCCACTTTGACCATGCGTATTTTGGGGGAATTGTGGTGCAACTCGTCCACTAGCTGGAAGACTGTGTCCAGGTTGACATCGCTCTTCTTGGTCTCCTGGGTTTCACTGCTCTGCCAGTCCTGGTTTTGATTGCCAGGATACAGAAAGCCCACAGGACAGTTTGGCTAGAAATGGGATTAAAAATATAAATGTCAAGCATGAAATGTTGACTCATATGCTCTGCATATTTTCACCCATATGAATTCTAGATCCCACTGGAAAGATTCGCAGACATGCTGCTCCATGGGTAGTAGTTAGATTCCCACCTACCTGGTAATAGCTGTAATGGGAATATGAGGGAGTTGTCTGGTGGGCACTATGGCAGTCCGAGTTCATTGAGCCTGGGGGGCAGCATTGGCACACTGATGCTGAAAAAAACAAACACAATCAAGAAGTATATAAATAAACTTCTATGACTGTTTATGAGGAAATCACAGTGTTTCTCTATTCAACTAATGGGTCCTTCCATGGTATGGTTTATTATAGTTACCAGGGGAATAGAATCCAGGTCGGTACTGAGCATGGTGAGGGATCAAGCTGTTTGCCAGACTTTGTGAACCCTGCTGGATGTGCACAGTAGTCGGACTGGACTGCACAGTGCAGGAAGTGTCTGAAGGGAACCGGTGGATGACAGATATGGGGATTCCCTTGTCTGTGTAGAAGGTGGTGGGGGAGGGGGCATCCCCATGACCCATGATCCAGCCGCGGGGTGGGATAGGGGTCCGATCATAGTCCTTCATGGGCTGGGTTCTGCTTTGGTGGTACTGTTGGTAAGGAGATGGACGTTTTACCTGACCAACAAACATGGAACCTGTGGAAACATTGAATGACAGCAATATCATGAGTATCATGGCTGAGAAGTTATGGCACAAAAAATTATGTTATTTGAGTAATTTGCTATTAAATTACAGTTGCTACTCGTTTTGGTTTAAAATACAAAGTACAAGTATGATTGACAATTTGAGTGTACCTCTTTTATCTACTTTAACTCTCTCCTCACCACCATCACCATTTGCCATGAGTCGGTGGAAACGATTTGCTGGGGGCCGGCAGTTCACTTCTAGGCCAGCTTCCATCTTCGCCTTGTTTTTGCTTGTCAGCCTCTTAAGATTCACCAGCAGTTCGGGATGATCTTGTTTGAAGTTTGGGTTGTGGAAGTGGTGTTTTATCCCATCCATCGGAGATGAGACATCATTCTTCTCCGAGGCCCCGGGGCCATGGACCACCTTCCTGAACCCATAAAGATTCAGCTGGCGGTTGAAGCTTGTAAAGTTGGTTGTTTTGAAAAGGTCAGTGGTGTCAAACGTTTGTTTCTGGGGTGACAGCAGCTCTGATTCAAATAGCTGCTGGTCGATTATCAAACCCTCACCACAGGGATCCCAACGTATCGATCGATTTTTGGGGTTATTCACCAAACGCCACAATTTCGCTGGGAAATTGTTGGGATTGATGGGGATGGTGAGGCGTTCCTCTTCGAGCTCCATATTTTTGCCTGTTTGAGAAAAAAAATATATATACAAAAATGACAACTTATCAGTGACAACTTATCAAGTGTATATTAATATCGAATTAAAGAAGCTATCTAAATAGTTTTTTGTTGTTCTCGATTCAATTGGCAAACTGCTAGCTAACATCGTTAGCTTAGTAACATTACTTGTAGCTAACGTTAGCTAGCTCCTCGTTCGTTATCAAACTAGCTAAAACGGTTATCAAGTACTTTAAGGCAAGTCAACGGAAATAACGGAAGTTTAATCAACTACAATGTATATAGCTAAATATTCATAATGTGATTAGTTTCTGTAAATGTGTGTAATTATATGTAGTCTTGTTTAACACACAATAGCTTTGATCAATCTCCCTCAGAACCGTTGAAAATATTCCGGAACAGTTGATTTAGAATCCGTTCAAATTCCACGAAAAAAAAAACATTCCAACATCCTCGAGCGCGATGGTGAATCAAAGACTAAGCTCGCGCTATGGACGTTCACGAGTTTTCCCGAGTTGAGGAAAAAAAAGAGGGTCCGTTTTTATAACACATTCAGAATCAGTTTCAGTGTATTTGTAGACACCATTACTAGAGTTGAATTACGGTTTAATATATTGGTACTTTACGCAGGTTAGCGTTTTTTCTTCTTTCCGTCATGAATCTTGTTTTTGGAGGCAGCTCTCGCAGAGCTGTCACTGATTTTAAACCTAAGGTTAATAATAATAATTCACTCCCAGAAATAAAAATAAGAATAATAAAATAAGAATAAATAAATTATAATACAAAATAAATAATCCACCCTCAGAAATAAAAACTTCTGTCAATTGTTGAAAGCCTATGTTCCCACTGGGCAGCCAGGCCCACCCAATCAGATTGAGTAACAACAACAAAAACACTATTTTAACACTGTACTTGACTTGGACAGGAGCTCGCCGGAACTGAGTACCTGCGCCTCAAAAAAATGTCGGCATGAGTTCCTCCAACTGTAGAATATTAGCTCAAAAGTATTGAGGAGGTGCCTGCACCTAAATATAAACAGTACCAGCACCTATTTTAGTCCAAGTCAATCACTGGCCTAAACATGCTTACTTACACCATGAGATAGAAATCATAGCAGTAGGAGGGGGTATGTGCCTGGGCTTGACGTTTATTATCTCAATTATTTTCGCCACCCCCCAGTTATTTATTTATTTAGAAACTGGAGACAATAATTTAAATTGTGTTCCTTTCCAAATTGCATTGTTATTTACTGCAAGGTTGTAAAGCCCACTGTATGTCAGTCCTGATTAGCCAATGGGCTTTCATTATTTTGTAACAACAAAATCCCGCCTCGCTGTTTTGAATACGTGTGGAGGGATTCGTTTGCTGCTTGTTTATTCGGTTGTTATAGCTGGTCAAGCGCAGAAATATTTTTGCCGAACCTTTGGGTGCATGTGTTTGTTGGGGCTGCTGTGCTGTACATTGTAGCGGCAGCAACGGGCTTTGAGGATTAAGGCTATTGCAACAATTAAAAGGTATCAAATTAGGAACCATGCCAAAGTCAGGCTTCCAGACGCGGCTTTTGGGAGGGAAGCCTACCATGGCAGCGTCAAGAAACGCAAAGTAAAAGTAGTGGAGGAAAAGGATGGACACACCTGGAACAAGGAGTCCTACATTCTGATGAAAGTGTAAATCCAGGTTTAGGGTCGATGAAGAGATGGCTGGAAGCAGGGGGCGATTTTAGCATGTAAATCTTGGTGGGGATACAACAAAAGGAAGTGTGACGCATGCCAGCAAAGCCACTACACAACACTAAACAATACATTAATTGCACTATAACGGTGCCCACAAACTGTTAGGGCCCACATAAAGCTGTCACAACAACAGTCCCAACATCTTTACCACTGCTACACCATGTTATCAGCAGAGCCTTGTCTGGCAGCGGAAACATTTCATTCAGCCTCATTTACTGACTTTAAAAAAAATATATAAAAAAAAACATAGTTGATATGGCTGACTTGCTGAAACAAATGTGGCTTCTAATGACAATTGAGATGTACAAGCTATGGCATAAGGGGACGACAAGCGTATTAGAGGCCATCTGTAATTTAGATTGAGACATTAATGAGCGAGCTAGGACGGTTAGTCAATAATAACTATTTGTTTAGCACTTTTGAAATGTACAGCGACAGAATTCAAAACATGGGCTGTTCTTACAGTGTTCTCCCTGTACACCAAATCAAAACCGTAGGATAAATAAACGGGACATATAAGCAGGCAATAAAAGCTCTCACAATATTCTATGATTACATTTTCCTAAAACAGGCTATAGGCTTCACGTGCACCACCAAGTCAGAACAGTAGGCGAAATTAAGAGGGGTAAATAGACCAAATTATTAGGGTGAGGCACATGGGCTACTAACAGCTTACTACACAACATACACTTAGTATTACTTTCTTAGCCACAGTATACATATCTCCCTGGCATATTACATTATTAATGCAACATCATACAAAACATTTTTTGGACTCACCTTGTTGTGCTGTGCTCACTTGAACAGGAAGGTGGCGCAGCGGTCCTTTGTGGGCAAATTTCATCATCAACGTCTGTCATTCTCTGGATTTATGGTCCTTTCAAAACAACTGGAGGCCGGATTTACAATTCCGAGTTGGATGACCGTTCAACACGTATTTTCCCAGTCGGAGCTCGTTTATTCCTGACTTCCCATTTGTCTTGAATTCACTGGAGTCAAGTTTTTGCAGTTCCGAGTTAACAGTTGTTATGGGCGCGTCAAAAAATCATGCTTCATTGAGAGCATGGCCAATGTTGACTGTTCATCGTTTTAAACTTGGAAAAAGAGTCCCTTAATCCCAGATGTGGGAGTGGAGTGGAGTGTGACTGTTTTAGGTTGTGGACAGGTGTCTTTTATACTGATAACAAGTTCCAACAGGTGCCATTAATACAGGTAACGAGTGGAGGACAGAGGAGCCTCTTAAAGAAGAAGTTACAGGTCTGTGAGAGCCAGAAATCTTGCTTGTTTGTAGGTGACCAAATACTTATTTTCCACCATAATTTGCAAATAAATTCATAAAAAATCCTACAATGTGATTTTCTGGATTTTTTTCCCCTCATTTTGTCTGTCATAGTTGAAGTGTACCTATGATGAAAATTACAGGCCTCTCTCATCTTTTTAAGTGGGAGAACTTGCACAATTGGTGGCTGACTAAATACTTTTTTGCCCACTGTATATGCTGCTGCTACATATATCCCGATACCTAGTCACCTAACCCCTATACATATCTACCTCTATCACGCCAGTATCCCTGTCACCTAACCCCTATACATATCTACCTCTATCACGCCAGTATCCCTGTCACCTAACCCCTATACATATCTACCTCTATCACGCCAGTATCCCTGTCACCTAACCCCTATACATATCTACTACCTCTATCACGCCAGTATCCCTGTCCCCTAACCCCTATACATATCTACCTCTATCACGCCAGTATCCCTGTCCCCTCACCCCTATACATATCTACCTCTCACTCCAGTATCCCTGTCACCTGACCCCTATACATATCTACCTCTATCACGGCAGTATCCCTGTCACCTAACCCTTATACATATCTACCTCTAGCACGGCAGTATCCCTGCACATTGTGAATATGGTACTGCAACTGACTGACCCTGTATACAAAACATTAAGAGCGTTTGGTCTTTCCATGACACAGACTGACCAATGATCCCTTATTGATGTCACTTGTTAAATCCACTTCAATCAGTTTAGATGAAGGGGAGGAGACATGTAGATGAAGGGGAGGAGACATGTAGATGAAGGGGAGGAGACATGTAGATGAAGGGGAGGAGATATGTAGATGAAGGGGAGGAGACATGTTAAATATATTACTGAGACATGGATTGAATGGTCAGGAACGGGAATATGGCGTGATAGAGAGTTCGAATTAAGTAGCGTGTTGAAAACATTTGTTGAAGATTGAATCAAAACACTGGAACAAGGTCACGTTCGTCGTATAGAGGAGACCAAGGCGCAGCGTGATATGAATTCATACTTCCTTTAATAAAGACCGACCACTAAACAAACCGCCGCTATGTAACCCGAGTGCTGACAGGCAACTACACAGACAATAACCCACAAAACCAAGATGGCAAATGGCAACCTAAATAGGATCTCCAATAAGAGACAACGATAAACAGCTGCCTTTGATTGGGAACCAATTCAGGCCACCATAGACCTACATTACCCTAGACATACAAAAAAAACATAGATATACAAAAACCCTAGACTGGACAAAAACACACATACCCACCCTCGTCACACCCCGACCAAAATAATACATAAAACATAGATAACTAAGGTCAGGGCGTGACCAATAAAAAGGAAATTGGAGTGGAGGATACGTGTGTAAATGATAATAAATTGCTTCTTGTTGGGATGCATATTTGGGAAACCCGTTTTGATATGTCAAATGGCGAAGTATGCTCTTGAAGAAGTGGATTCTGTCAAGAGTGATCCAGGAGTGGTCTTATTTCGATGAATTGTATTTCTGAAGAACAGAGGAAGATTGTGCTTCTACACCTGCATTGCTTGCTGTTTTGGGGTTTTAGGCTGGGTTTCTGTACAGCACTTTGAGATATCAGCTGAAGTAAGAAGGGCTTTATAAATACATTTGATTTGATTTGATTGCAGTGGGCCTCAAAAGAATGGGAACAACATAAGTTTTGTGTTTTGAACTTTGGTATAGAGCACCCTTCAAAGGAGATGTTCAAGTTGAAAACCTGAAGAGAATTCCTTGGAGTGGTTGGTGCCCGGCGTCTGACCCGCTGGGTGAATGGAGAAAAAGAAGAAAGTCTATCAGTCCTGTTGTTTGTTTTTATAAAGAACAAATAACTACAGTACGCATGTGAAGCTTGGTTATTGGAAGATACGCCATAAGAGCTTTTATCCCCAAACCGCTAAGAATCGTAAAGGATTTGGCCATGTTTCAAGTGGGTGTAGACGAACAGAGTATACTGAAGATAGGGTATGTAAAAGGACGACAGTGTTGCAATTGTGGCGGGGGATCATGATCCTGAGTTCCTGGAGTGCTCTGTAAGGGTGAGGGAAATCGAGGTGGCGAAAGTTAGAGCGGTCAATCGAATCTCCGATGCGGAGGCGATTTAAAATAACTGAGAAAACAAATGATGCCAGTGAAGATGTGGTAGTAGACGCATCACAGCCTGTAGTAAATGTTTGCTGCCAGACACAAGATACCTTGTGTGTTAAAGTGGATTGTTGTTGCATTCATTTCCACAGTTATAAAATGTACAAGTCTCAAAGAAGTCGAATAAACTAGACATTATGGTAGCTGCAGCTGAAGATTTTGAGGACTTTACTTCGGAAGACTTCGGAAGGGCTACTGGAGCCGGAAGACCCACCCTCTCAGGTTGAGCCTGTATCGGGATCAGATCTGTTTTATTTATTTTTAACAGAAAAGTTGTTTGAGTGATTTTTTAAAAAATTTGAAAACATTTTTTTGTTGTTTTTTTGGTAAAATCATATGATCGCCAATATACCATAGAAGAAGACATGGATTCTGTATATGTGCCATTCAGAGGGTGAACGGGCAATCAAAGTATTTAAATGCCTTTTTAGTTTTTAATTTCACCTTTATTTAAGCATTTGGGCTAGTTGAGAACAAGTTCTCATTTACACCTGTGACCTGGCCAAGATAAAGCAAAGCGGTTCGACACATACAACAACACAGAGTTACACATGGAATAAACAAACATATGGTCAATAATACAGTAGAAACAAGTCTATATACAGTGTGTGCAAATGAGGTAAGATAAGGGAGGTAAAGGCAATAAATAGGTCCATGGTGGCAAAGTAATTACAATGTGGCAATTAAACACTGGAATGGTAGATGGGGTATGGCAGTAGGTGCCACGTGCACTGGTTTGTGTCAAGAACTGATTTGATTTGATTTGAACTGCTTTCATACTCCCTTGTGTATCAAGAACGGTCCACCACCCAAAGGACATCCAGCCAACTTGACACAACCGTTGGAAGCATTGGAAGTTGTTCCTAATGTTTTAAGTATACTCCTTATACTAACTTACTTTCTGTTTTTCGTGTGTTTATTTATCGTGTGTTTTTGTTATACCTCGTATTATTTTTTTTTGTACTACTATGTTATTGATTACTGCATTGTTGGTTTTAGGGATTGCAAGAAAGGCATTTCACTGTGCACGGGAAATTAAAACTCAAAACTAAGCGTCCAAAAAAAACTGTGACCCGTAACCCGGAAGTACTTATTTCATCTTGCCAGTTTAACAGCGGTGAAAATCAAAACAACGCCTTTGAAAAGCTTTTATTTTATAGCTTTTACAGATACATTTCTCAAATATCAGCTGCTATTTTCTCGATGGCGTTGGAAACTTGTCCTAAGGACCTCCGCCATTTGCGGGCATGTCTTCTGTGCTCTCTTGTGAAGGTAAATCCTAGCAAGCTAACGTTAGCAAAGCTGACCATCTGCTTTCTTCAACTGGCAGTGGCATACATTTGTAGACCCTAACTTACTCTGAGAGGTTGTCTTAGCTACTTACAATTTATCGAACGAAACGTTTTAAAAAGCTCGCTACTATCTATTAAACGTAACGTTTGCTGAAATGTTTGTGTAACGTGCTAACATGACTAGCTAACCAGTTTTACATGTGTATTCATTGAATCCATATTTCTCCTGTCCCCACACAGACTATTGACCAGTTTGAATATGATGGCTGTGACAACTGTGAGTCGTACCTTCAGATGAAGGGGAATCGAGAGATGGTCTATGAGTGTACAAGTTCCTCGTTTGATGGGTAAAGTTCTCTACTTGTAATTGATGACATATTGATGATTTAGTGCCAGTTCCGGACAGCAAGTGTGGGCTAATTGCTAAAGCATTCGATCTCTGTTTACAGGGTCATAGCTCAGATGAGCCCCGAGGACAGCTGGGTGGCCAAGTGGCAAAGAATCAGTAAGTTTGTTGTCATAGGTTATCCTGTTGGTTTTATGACTTTCTTTCAAACGTTTCCTTGAATTATTCTTTTTTATTTCACCTTTATTTAACTAGACAAGTCAGTTAATTAAGTACAAATTATTATTTTTGATGACGGCCTAGGAACAGTGGGTTTAACTGCCTTGTTCAGGGACAGAACAACAGATTTGTACCTTGTCCGCTCTGACTCATACAGGACCACCTATAATGTTCTAGTGCTGTTTTGTATTTCACTTTTCCTGTTCAGGTAACTTCAAGCCTGGTGTCTATGCTGTGACGGTGACAGGGAGGTTACCTCCAGGTATGTCACGTTCAAAGGCAGTGTGTTTTCTCAACCATCTACTATAGGAGCCATTGAGAAAATGTTGGCATATGTGTTCAAAAATCAGGAAACAAACTGCAGAATCCTCTTGGGTTCTCAAGCTGCTGTCATTGAATCCCATCTACTCTGTCTGTCTCTGTGTCTCTTTGTCTCTCTCTGTCTCTTTGTCTCTCTCTCTCTCTCTCTCTCTGTGTCTCTTTGTCTCTCTCTCTCTCTCTCTCTCTCTCACTCTCTCTCTCTCTCTCTCTCTCTGTGTCTCTTTGTCTCTCTCTCTCTCTGTGTCTCTTTGTCTCTCTCTCTCTCTCGCTGTGTCTCTTTGTCTCTCTCTCTCGCTGTGTCTCTTTGTCTCTCTCTCTCGCTGTGTCTCTTTGTCTCTCTCGCTGTGTCTCTTTGTCTCTCTCGCTGTGTCTCTTTGTCTCTCTCTCTCTCTCTCTGTGTCTCTTTGTCTCTCTCTCTCTCTCTCTCTCTCTCTCTCTCTCTCTCTCTCTCTCTCTCTCTCTGTGTCTCTTTGTCTCTCTCTCTCTCTCTCTCTGTGTCTCTTTGTCTCTCTCTCTCTCTCTGTCTCTCTCTCTCTCTCTGTGTCTCTTTGTCTCTCTCTCTCTCTCTGTGTCTCTCTTTGTCTCTTTGTCTCTCTATCTCTGTGTCTCTTTGTCTCTCTCTCTCTCTGTGTCTCTTTCTCTCAACATTGTTCTTATTTCTGTCCTGCAGGGGTGGTGAGAGAGCTGAAGAGCAGAGGAGTGATCTACAAATCCAGAGACACCGCTGTTAAGACATAAGCTGTGGAGACTGATGTCGCTAATGGGTCTTATCTGTTTGCCGAACACAAGTGCAAAGTCTGATTTTCGTTACGTGTAATGTCTCATAGAACTGTCTTGTTTAATTTGGGTATTGTGTCGATGTTGTTTTCAATGGGATGGGTTCACTCTGCTAGAATAGACATTCTCATATGCTATAATTAAAATAAAATTAAAAACAAAAAATAGTATTTACAAACCTGGAGTGTATTTATCATAATAAACTCTACATTTTTTTATAAAAACAATTTTAATCTCTGGCATCGGTCTTCAATGAACTCACTTGACATCATTACACCCCCCAGTAACAGTATACAATCCGTCACACGATGGGGCTGTGTAACTGCAGGTTCCCGAATGAATCTTTGAAAATAATGTGTAAGTCCATCGGGTGGCAGTCACGAGCTACACTAAACTGATGTATTTTCTACAATGGTCAGCCATTAAATGACTGAAGGCCATGATTCAATCTGACTGCTTTACTGTCGTTTTCATTTTTTTTTGATTGAGCAAACCTATAACGCATTTACTGTGAATGTGGTCTCAGCCAACCGGCAAACGTTGCTTTTAATCGGTGTATTGTTCGGTAAAGCGCTATCAGATTGAATGTCGTCTTTAATGATAAGTCCCTCAATTGAGAGTTGGTACACTTCATTTAGGTCAATGTTTTTTTTCTATCGCTAAAACAAAGCTGACTGCAAATACAGCTGGCTAGACAGATTGACAGTTCCCCCCCCCCCCCCCATTATGAATCGGGTATAAAGACTATATTTTCTGATCATGAAAGGACTCACAGCCTCCACGACAGTTTTAAATGACATATTTTGAAACCATTTCACAGGATATGATTTCATTGATGTTCCTGCTTCGTGTGTCAGCTGTTGTCCAGTTACTGTATTGAGACTACGCTGTGTAGCTCAACAGGCCTTGTTATTAGGAAGTTGCCTCCTGTTGATGGGAATCGTAGACAAGAGGTCAGCAGCTTAACTTAACTACTCATATCAATCCTCGTGCTCTCTGTAAACCGGAAGGGGCACTGGGAAATAACATGAAAATAAGGTGATTGTGATTATTTTTTTTTATTATTATTTTTTAGCTCAAAGCAATCTTAATAGAAAATCGATTACTTTGAGTGTCTGTCTGCTTGGACAAAGATACTGTCTGCTTGGACAAAGATACTGTCTGCTTGGACAAAGATACTGTCTGCTTGGACAAAGATACTGTCTGCTTGGACAAAGATACTGTCTGCTTGGACAAAGGTACTGTCTGCTTGGACAAAGATACTGTCTACTTGGACAAAGATACTGTCTGCTTGGACAAAGATACTGTCTGCTTGGACAAAGATACTGTCTGCTTGGACAAAGATACTGTCTGCTTGGACAAAGATACTGTCTGCTTGGACAAAGGTACTGTCTACTTGGACAAAGATACTGTCTACTTGGACAAAGATACTGTCTGCTTGGACAAAGATACTGTCTGCTTGGACAAAGATACTGTCTGCTTGGACAAAGATACTGTCTGCTTGGACAAAGATACTGTCTACTTGGACAAAGATACTGTCTGCTTGGACAAAGATACTGTCTACTTGGACAAAGATACTGTCTACTTGGACAAAGATACTGTCTACTTGGACAAAGATACTGTCTGCTTGGACAAAGGTACTGTCTACTTGGACAAAGATACTGTCTGCTTGGATAAAGATACTGTCTGCTTGGATAAAGATACTGTCTGCTTGGATAAAGATACTGTCTGCTTGGACAAAGATACTGTCTGCTTGGACAAAGATACTGTCTGCTTGGACAAAGATACTGTCTGCTTGGACAAAGATACTGTGCTTCAGAAGTGCAAGGAGGCAGTTTTATGAAGGGGAAAAAAACAGGTCGTGGTTGAGGTGGATGGCAGCCAATGTATTTTTTGTCAGAAGAAACACATATCCTCTTGTCACACCACTGTGTCACGTTTGATTGAACATCTTTCCTTCCTCTACACATGACAGACACACCCAACACCATGCTACCACCTCTTTCCTTCCTCTACACATGACAGACACACCCAACACCATGCGACCACCTCTGTCCTTCCTCTACACATGACAGACACACCCAACACCATGCGACCACCTCTGTCCTTCCTCTACACATGACAGACACACCCAACACCATGCGACCACCTCTGTCCTCCCTCTACACATGACAGACACACCCAACACCATGCTACCACCTCTGTCCTTCCTATACACATGACAGACACACCCAACACCATGCTACCACCTCTGTCCTTCCTCTACACATGACAGACACACCCAACACCATGCTACCACCTCTGTCCTTCCTCTACACATGACAGACACACCCAACACCATGCTACCACCTCTTTCACACCCAAAGACACCCAACACAATGGTACCACCAGTGTAAAAATACTTGAAAGTACTACTTAGAATACTTTAAAGTACAATTTAAGTAGTTTTTTGGGTGTATCTGTACTTTACAATTTATATTTTTTTACAACTTTTACTTTAATTCCACTACATTCCTAAAGAAAATAATGTACTTTTTACTCCTTGCATTTTCCCTGACACCCAAAAGTACTCGTTACATTTTGAATGCTTAGCAGGACAGGAAAATTGTCTAATTCAAGCACTTTTATCAAGAGAACTGGTCACCCCTACTGCCTCTGATCTGGAGGACTCACTAAACAGAGAACATCCCTGGTCACCCCTACTGCCTCTGATCTGGAGGACTCACTAAACAGAGAACATCCCTGGTCATCCCTACTGCCTCTGATCTGGAGGACTCACTAAACAGAGAACATCCCTGGTCATCCCTACTGCCTCTGATCTGGAGGACTCACTAAACAGAGAACATCCCTGGTCACCCCTACTGCCTCTGATCTGGAGGACTCACTAAACAGAGAACATCCCTGGTCACCCCTACTGCCTCTGATCTGGAGGACTCACTAAACAGAGAACATCCCTGGTCACCCCTACTGCCTCTGATCTGGTGGACTCACTAAACAGAGAACATCCCTGGTCATCCCTACTGCCTCTGATCTGGAGGACTCACTAAACAGAGAACATCCCTGGTCATCCCTACTGCCTCTGATCTGGAGGACTCACTAAACAGAGAACATCCCTGGTCACCCCTACTGCCTCTGATCTGGAGGACTCACTAAACAGAGAACATCCCTGGTCACCCCTACTGCCTCTGATCTGGAGGACTCACTAAACAGAGAACATCCCTGGTCACCCCTACTGCCTCTGATCTGGTGGACTCACTAAACAGAGAACATCCCTGGTCATCCCTACTGCCTCTGATCTGGAGGACTCACTAAACAGAGAACATCCCTGGTCACCCCTACTGCCTCTGATCTGGAGGACTCACTAAACAGAGAACATCCCTGGTCACCCCTACTGCCTCTGATCTGGAGGACTCACTAAACAGAGAACATCCCTGGTCACCCCTACTGCCTCTGATCTGGAGGACTCACTAAACAGAGAACATCCCTGGTCATCCCTACTGCCTCTGATCTGGAGGACTCACTAAACAGAGAACATCCCTGGTCATCCCTACTGTCTCTGATCTGGAGGACTCACTAAACAGAGAACATCCCTGGTCATCCCTACTGCCTCTGATCTGGAGGACTCACTAAACAGAGAACATCCCTGGTCACCCCTACTGCCTCTGATCTGGAGGACTCACTAAACAGAGAACATCCCTGGTCATCCCTACTGCCTCTGATCTGGAGGACTCACTAAACAGAGAACATCCCTGGTCACCCCTACTGCCTCTGATCTGGTGGACTCACTAAACAGAGAACATCCCTGGTCATCCCTACTGCCTCTGATCTGGAGGACTCACTAAACAGAGAACATCCCTGGTCGTCCCTACTGCCTCTGATCTGGAGGACTCACTAAACAGAGAACATCCCTGGTCATCCCTACTGCCTCTGATCTGGAGGACTCACTAAACAGAGAACATCCCTGGTCATCCCTACTGCCTCTGATCTGGAGGAATCACTAAACAGAGAACATCCCTGGTCATCCCTACTGCCTCTGATCTGGAGGACTCACTAAACAGAGAACATCCCTGGTCATCCCTACTGCCTCTGATCTGGAGGACTCACTAAACAGAGAACATCCCTGGTCATCCCTACTGCCTCTGATCTGGAGGACTCACTAAACAGAGAACATCCCTGGTCATCCCTACTGCCTCTGATCTGGAGGACTCATTAAACAGAGAACATCCCTGGTCATCCCTACTGCCTCTGATCTGGAGGACTCACTAAACAGAGAACATCCCTGGTCACCCCTACTGCCTCTGATCTGGAGGACTCACTAAACAGAGAACATCCCTGGTCATCCCTACTGCCTCTGATCTGGAGGACTCACTAAACAGAGAACATCCCTGGTCACCCCTACTGCCTCTGATCTGGAGGACTCACTAAACAGAGAACATCCCTGGTCACCCCTACTGCCTCTGATCTGGAGGACTCACTAAACAGAGAACATCCCTGGTCATCCCTACTGCCTCTGATCTGGAGGACTCACTAAACAGAGAACATCCCTGGTCATCCCTACTGCCTCTGATCTGGAGGACTCATTAAACAGAGAACATCCCTGGTCATCCCTACTGCCTCTGATCTGGAGGACTCACTAAACAGAGAACATCCCTGGTCGTCCCTACTGCCTCTGATCTGGAGGACTCACTAAACAGAGAACATCCCTGGTCATCCCTACTGCCTCTGATCTGGAGGACTCACTAAACAGAGAACATCCCTGGTCATCCCTACTGCCTCTGATCTGGAGGACTCACTAAACAGAGAACATCCCTGGTCATCCCTACTGCCTCTGATCTGGAGGACTCACTAAACAGAGAACATCCCTGGTCACCTCTACTGCCTCTGATCTGGAGGACTCACTAAACAGAGAACATCCCTGGTCACCCCTACTGCCTCTGATCTGGAGGACTCACTAAACAGAGAACATCCCTGGTCATCCCTACTGCCTCTGATCTGGAGGACTCACTAAACAGAGAACATCCCTGGTCATCCCTACTGCCTCTGATCTGGAGGACTCACTAAACAGAGAACATCCCTGGTCACCCCTACTGCCTCTGATCTGGAGGACTCACTAAACAGAGAACATCCCTGGTCACCCCTACTGCCTCTGATCTGGAGGACTCACTAAACAGAGAACATCCCTGGTCATCCCTACTGCCTCTGATCTGGAGGACTCACTAAACAGAGAACATCCCTGGTCATCCCTACTGCCTCTGATCTGGAGGACTCACTAAACAGAGAACATCCCTGGTCATCCCTACTGCCTCTGATCTGGTGGACTCACTAAACAGAGAACATCCCTGGTCATCCCTACTGTCTCTGATCTGGAGGACTCATTAAACAGAGAACATCCCTGGTCATCCCTACTGCATCTGATCTGGTGGACTCACTAAACAGAGAACATCCCTGGTCATCCCTACTGCCTCTGATCTGGAGGACTCACTAAACAGAGAACATCCCTGGTCATCCCTACTGCCTCTGATCTGGAGGACTCATTAAACAGAGAACATCCCTGGTCATCCCTACTGCATCTGATCTGGTGGACTCACTAAACAGAGAACATCCCTGGTCATCCCTACTGCCTCTGATCTGGAGGACTCACTAAACAGAGAACATCCCTGGTCATCCCTACTGCATCTGATCTGGTGGACTCACTAAACAGAGAACATCCCTGGTCATCCCTACTGCCTCTGATCTGGAGGACTCATTAAACAGAGAACATCCCTGGTCATCCCTACTGCCTCTGATCTGGAGGACTCACTAAACAGAGAACATCCCTGGTCATCCCTACTGCATCTGATCTGGAGGACTCATTAAACAGAGAACATCCCTGGTCACCCCTACTGCCTCTGATCTGGAGGACTCATTAAACAGAGAACATCCCTGGTCATCCCTACTGCCTCTGATCTGGAGGACTCACTAAACAGAGAACATCCCTGGTCACCCCTACTGCATCTGATCTGGAGGACTCATTAAACAGAGAACATCCCTGGTCACCCCTACTGCCTCTGATCTGGAGGACTCATTAAACAGAGAACATCCCTGGTCATCCCTACTGCCTCTGATCTGGAGGACTCACTAAACAGAGAACATCCCTGGTCATCCCTACTGCCTCTGATCTGGAGGACTCACTAAACAGAGAACATCCCTGGTCATCCCTACTGCCTCTGATCTGGAGGACTCACTAAACAGAGAACATCCCTGGTCATCCCTACTGCATCTGACCTGGGGGACTCACTAAACAGAGAACATCCCTGGTCACCCCTACTGCCTCTGATCTGGAGGACTCACTAAACAGAGAACATCCCTGGTCATCCCTACTGCCTCTGATCTGGAGGACTCACTAAACAGAGAACATCCCTGGTCATCCCTACTGCCTCTGATCTGGAGGACTCACTAAACAGAGAACATCCCTGGTCATCCCTACTGCATCTGACCTGGGGGACTCACTAAACAGAGAACATCCCTGGTCACCCCTACTGCCTCTGATCTGGAGGACTCACTAAACAGAGAACATCCCTGGTCACCCCTACTGCCTCTGATCTGGAGGACTCACTAAACAGAGAACATCCCTGGTCACCCCTACTGCCTCTGATCTGGAGGACTCACTAAACAGAGAACATCCCTGGTCATCCCTACTGCATCTGACCTGGGGGACTCACTAAACAGAGAACATCCCTGGTCACCCCTACTGCCTCTGATCTGGAGGACTCACTAAACAGAGAACATCCCTGGTCACCCCTACTGCCTCTGATCTGGTGGACTCACTAAACACAAATGCTTTGTTTGGAAATGATGTCTGTGTGTTGAACTGTGCCCCTGGTTATCTGTAAATACAATAAAAAAAACAATAAAACTGTGTTGTCTATATAAGACATTTTAAAGGATTTATACTTGTTATACTTTAAGTATATTTAAAACCAAATACTTTTAGACTTTTACTCAAGTAGTATTTAACTGGGTGACTTTCACTTCAGTCATTTTCTTTTAAGGAATCTTTACTTTTACTCAACCATGAAGATCAGGTACTTTTTCCACCCCCAGGGTAACACCCATACTTTCCTAACATGTATTCACGTACGGGTGTATTTTGTATCTGCTGAAGGGTGAAAATAACTTATTCAGTCCTGGTAATACTGTAGTTGAGACTGGTAGACAACACGTTCGGCCCAATTTGTTAACATCTCTGTTGGTGAGAATTTTATCATTTGTCAAGATAATCCATCAATCTGACAGGTGTGGCATATCAAAAAAGCTGATTAAACAGTATGATCATTACACAGATGCACCTTGTGCTGGGGACAATAAAAAGCCACTCTAAAATGTGCAGTTTTGTCATACAACACAATGCCAAAGATGATGTCAAGTTTTGAGGGAGTGTCCAATTGGAGCTGTATCCATAGCTGTGCCTCATGCTCAGTCCTGTGACATCCATAGATTAGGTCCTAATGAATTTATTTCAATTGACAGATTTCCTTATATGAACTGTAACTCAACAAAATCTTTGAAATTGTTGCATGTTGCATGTTGCGTTTATATTTTAGATTCTATTTCTGTGTTTCTTACACACATCACCAAAACCCCACAGCAAGACTCTTCACTCCCACACTGAGGAGTAAGAAGAGGTAATGGCCTGTAAGAACACAGCATCATTCCCCCCCTTTTGAGGATATCATTGTTAGAGATACATGCAATCTATATTACATTTTCAGTTGTTTTGGAACTACAGGAAAAGGGAAAACATAAACAAGTATTTGGATAAAAAATCTGATCTACAAATTCAGCTTGAAAGATAGTGAAGAATAGGTTAATGATGTACAGTATATTCAACTTGAAAGATAGTGAAGAATAGGTTAATGATGTACAGTCTATTCAACTTGAAAGATAGTGAAGAATAGGTTAATGATGTACAGTCTATTCAACTTGAAAGATAGTGAAGAATAGGTTAATGATGTACAGTATATTCAACTTGAAAGATAGTGAAGAATAGGTTAATGATGTACAGTATATTCAACTTGAAAGATAGTGAAGAATAGGTTAATGATGTACAGTATATTCAACTTGAAAGATAGTGAAGAATAGGTTAATGATGTACAGTATATTCAACTTGAAAGATAGTGAAGAATAGGTTAATGATGTACAGTCTATTCAACTTGAAAGATAGTGAAGAATAGGTTAATGATGTACAGTATATTCAACTTGAAAGATAGTGAAGAATAGGTTAATGATGTACAGTCTATTCAACTTGAAAGATAGTGAAGAATAGGTTAATGATGTACAGTATATTCAACTTGAAAGATAGTGAAGAATAGGTTAATGATGTACAGTATATAATGAGTTCCCACTGGGCACAAACTGGTTGAATCAACGTTGTTTCAATGTCATTTGTCAATATATTGTGACGTGGAATATCTACGTAGAAAATACTGAACCATTGGATTTGACCCCAAAAAAAAGTCATCAACATAAAACTGTTTGTTTTGAGGGTGAAATTTCTTACCACATGATTGTCATCATGGTAACCAATTTCCAACATATACAAACCATGTATAAAATAGAATGAATATTTTGAAACAATGTCAGATCTTCAACATTATATCCACTATCAGAAATGATAGGTAGGGCAACACCTCTTTTATGGAAGCTAATCTACAGCATTGTTTTTGTCTCCTGCCCAGGGTTTTAACAAGCACAAATGTGCTTAGCTTTCATATCGGTCACTGTCTACTACCAATGTGCTGTCATGACAATGATTATTGATAATAACTAAATAACTAAATAGATATGATAACACATTTAGTTAACAAACTAAACTAAAAATCTGCCATTGTTTTCCCATTGTGCTTTTAAATGGTTGAAAGCATAGTGATAACACACTGGACATTCAACAATCCTCTGGCTCTCCTTTTTGAGTGGGTGAATAAAAGTTGAAATCGACGTCTCAACCCAAATTTCCACTTCAAATCCAATTTTATTTGTCACATGCGCCGAATAGAACAGGTAGTATAGAGAGAGTCTCAGTGAAATGCTGACTTACAAGCCCTGAACCAACAATGCAGTTCAAGAAATAGAATTGATAAAATATTTACTAAATAAAATAAAGTAAAAACAATCACGGGGCTAAACAGGGGCTATACAGGGGCTATACAGGGGTTATACAGGGGCTAAACAGGGGGTATACAGGGGCTATACAGGGGCTAAACAGGGGCTATACAGGGGGTATACAGGGGCTAAACAGGGGCTATACAGGGGCTATACAGGGGCTATACAGGGGCTATACAGGGGGTATACAGGGGGTATACAGGGGCTATACAGGGGCTATACAGGGGCTATACAGGGGATATACAGGGGCTATACAGGGGGTATACAGAGGCTATACAGGGGGTATACAGGGGCTATACAGGGGCTAAACAGGGGCTAAACAGGGGCTATACAGGGCCTATACAGGGGGTATACAGGGGCTAAACAGGGGGTATACAGGGGCTATACAGGGGTTAAACAGGGGCTAAACAGGGGCTATACAGGGGCTATACAGGGGCTATACAGGGGGTATACAGGGGATATACAGGGGCTATACAGGGGCTATACAGGGGATATACAGGGGCTATACAGGGGGTATACAGAGGCTATATAGGGGGTATACAGGGGCTATACAGGGGCTAAACAGGGGCTATACAGGGGCTATACAGGGGCTATACAGGGGGTATACAGGGGATATACAGGGGATATACAGGGGATATACAGGGGCTATACAGGGGATATACAGGGGATATACAGGGGCTATACAGGGGATATACAGGGGCTATACAGGGGATATACAGGGGATATACAGGGGATATACAGGGGCTATACAGGGGATATACAGGGGATATACAGGGGCTATACAGGGGCTATACAGGGGCTATACAGGGGATATACAGGGGATATACAGGGGCTATACAGGGGATATACAGGGGCTATACAGGGGCTATACAGGGGATATACAGGGGCTATACAGGGGATATACAGGGGATATACAGGGGCTATACAGGGGCTATACAGGGGCTATACAGGGGATATACAGGGGATATACAGGGGATATACAGGGGCTATACAGGGGCTATACAGGGGATATACAGGGGATATACAGGGGCTATACAGGGGCTATACAGGGGCTATACAGGGGCTATACAGGGGATATACAGGGGATATACAGGGGATATACAGGGGCTATACAGGGGATATACAGGGGCTATACAGGGGCTATACAGGGGCTATACAGGGGATATACAGGGGATATACAGGGGCTATACAGGGGATATACAGGGGATATACAGGGGCTATACAGGGATATACAGGGGCTATACAGGGGATATACAGGGGCTATACAGGGGCTATACAGGGGCTATACAGGGGATATACAGGGGATATACAGGGGATATACAGGGGCTATACAGGGGCTATACAGGGGATATACAGGGGATATACAGGGGATATACAGGGGCTATACAGGGGATATACAGGGGCTATACAGGGGATATACAGGGGGTATACAGGGGGTATACAGGGGATATACAGGGGCTATACAGGGGGTATACAGGGGATATACAGGGGGTATACAGGGGTATACAGGGGATATACAGGGGCTATACAGGGGCTATACAGGGGCTATACAGGGGCTATACAGGGGGTATACAGGGGATATACAGGGGGTATACAGGGGATATACAGGGGCTATACAGGGGGTATACAGGGGATATACAGGGGGTATACAGGGGCTATACAGGGGATATACAGGGGGTATACAGGGGATATACAGGGGGTATACAGGGGGTATACAGGGGATATACAGGGGGTATACAGGGGATATACAGGGGGTATACAGGGGATATACAGGGGCTATACAGGGGATATACAGGGGATATACAGGGGGTATACAGGGGCTATACAGGGGCTATACAGGGGATATACAGGGGGTATACAGGTGATATACAGGGGGTATACAGGGGGTATACAGGGGATATACAGGGGATATACAGGGGCTATACAGGGGCTATACAGGGGATATACAGGGGGTATACAGGGGGTATACAGGGGCTACACAGGGGATATACAGGGGATATACAGGGGGTATACAGGGGATATACAGGGGGTATACAGGGGCTATACAGGGGCTATACAGGGGATATACAGGGGGTATACAGGGGGTATACAGGGGATATACAGGGGATATACAGGGGCTATACAGGGGCTATACAGGGGCTATACAGGGGATATACAGGGGGTATACAGGGGCTATACAGGGGATATACAGGGGGTATACAGGGGGTATACAGGGGATATACAGGGGGTATACAGGGGCTATACAGGGGGTATACAGGGGATATACAGGGGGTACACAGGGGCTATACAAGGGGTATACAGGGGATATACAGGGGGTATACAGGGGCTATACAAGGGGTATACAGGGGATATACAGGGGCTATACAGGGGATATACAGGGGGTATACAGGGGCTATACAGGGGCTATACAGGGGATATACAGGGGCTATACAGGGGCTATACAGGGGATATACAGGGGCTATACAGGGGCTATACAGGGGATATACAGGGGATATACAGGGGCTATACAGGGGGTATACAGGGGCTATACAGGGGCTATACAGGGGCTATACAGGGGGTACACAGGGGCTATACAGGGGGTATACAGGGGCTATACAGGGGGTACACAGGGGCTATACAGGGGGTATACAGGGGCTATACGGGGGATATACAGGGGCTATACAGGGGCTATACAGGGGCTATACAGGGGGTATACAGAGGCTATACAGGGGGTATACAGGGGCTATACAGGGGCTATACAGGGACCTGAGGGGGAAAAGCTGTTGTTGTGCCCTTTTCACAACTGTCTAGGTGTGTTTGGACCATGATAGTTTGTTGGTGATGTGGACACCAAGGAACTTGAAACTCTCGACCCGCTCCACTACAGCCCCATCAATGTGAATGGGGGCGAGTTCGGCCCTCCTTTTCCTATTGTCCACGACCAGCTCCTTTGTCTTACATTGAGAGAGAGGTTGTTGTACTGGCACCACACTGCCAGGTCTCTGGCCTCCTCCCTATAGGCTGTCTCATCGTTGTCGGTGATCAGGCCTACCACTGTTGTGTCTTCAGCAAACCTAAAGACGGTGGAGTCGTGCTTGGCCACGCAGTCGTGGGTGAACAGGGAGTACAGGAGGGGACTAAGCATGCACCCCTGAGGGGCCCCGGTGTTGAGGATCAGCGTGGCAGAGGTGTTGTTGCCTACCCTTACCACCTGGGGGCGGCCCGTCAGGATGTCCATGATCCAGTTGTAGAGGGACGTGTTTAGTTCCAGGGTCCGTAGCTTAGCGATGAGCTTTGTGGGCACTATGGTGTTGAATGCTGAGCTGTAGTCAATGAGCAGCATTCTCACATAGGTGTTCCTTTTGTACAGGTGGGAAAGGGCAGTGTGGAGTGCGATTGAGGTTGCGTCATCTGTTGATCTGTTGGGGCGGTATGCAAATTAGAGTGGGTCTAGTGTTTCTGGAATAATGGTGTTGATGTGAGCCATGACTAGCCTTTCAAAGCACTTCATGGCTACCGACGTGAGTGCTACGGGGCAGTAGTCATTTAGGTAGGTTACCTCCACTTTCTTGGGCACAGGGACTATGGTGGTCTGCTTAAAACATGTTGGTATTACAGACTGTCAGGGAGAGGTTGAAAATGCCAGTAAAGACACTTGCCAGTTGGTCCGCGCATGCTTTGAGTACACGTCCTGGTAAACCGTCTGGCCCCGCGGCTTTGTGAATGTTGACCTGTTAACCAGTTGCATCTCTAGGGGCGCTATTTCATTTTTGGATAAAAAACGTTCCCATTTTAAGCGCGATATTTTGTCACGAAAAGATGCTCGACGATGCATATTCTTGACAGTTTTGGAAAGAAAACACTCTGAAGTTTCAGAATCTGCAAAGATTTTGTCTGTAAGTGCCCCAGAACTCATTCTACAGGCGAAACCAAGATGATACGTGAAACAGGAAATGAGCAGAATTTCTGAAGCTCTGTTTTCTAATGTCTCCTTATATGGCTGTGAATGCGACAGGAATAAGCTTAGACCTTCTGCCGTTTCCCCAAGATGTCGGCAGCATTGTGACGTATTTGTAGGCATATCATTGGAAGATTGGCCATAAGAGACTACATTTTCCAGGGGTCCGCCCGGTGTCCTTTGTCTAAATTTGTGCGTAATCTTCAGGTGCGGGCATTTTCTCCTGGGATTCAGGAGAGAAAGCACACTTCCACGAACGATATATCATCGAAGAGATATGTGAAAAACACCTTGAGGATTGATTCTAAACAACGTTTGCCATGTTTTCAGTCGATATTATGGAGTTAATTTGGAAAAAAGTTCGCGTTTTGAGGACTGAATTTTCGGGTTTTTTTGGTAGCCAAATGTGATGTACAAAACGGAGCTATTTCTAATACACAAAGAATCTTTTTGGAAAAACTGAGCATCTGCTATCTAACTGAGAGTCTCCTCATTGAAAACATCTGAAGTTCTTCAAAGGTAAATTATTTTATTTGAAGGCTTTTATGTTTTTGTTGAAATGTTGCATGCTGGATGCTAACGCTAATGCTAACGCTAAATGCTAACGCTAAATGCTAACGCTAAATGCTAACGCTAAATGCTAACGCTAGCTAGCTACTTTTACACAAATGATTGTTTTCCTATGGTTGAGAAGCATATTTTGAAAATCTGAGATGACAGTGTTGTTTACAAAAGGCTAAGCTTGAGAGATGGCATATTTATTTCATTTCATTTGCGATTTTCATGAATAGTTAACGTTGTGTTATGCTAATAAGCTTGCTGATAGATTTACACAATCCTGGATACAGGGGTTTTTTCATAGCTAAACGTGACGCAGAAAACGGAGCGATTTGTCCTAAACAAATAATATTTCAGGAAAAACTGAACATTTGCTATCTGAGAGTCTCCTCATTGAAAACATCTGAAGTTCTTCAAAGGTAAATTATTTTATTTGAATGCTTTTCTGTTTTTTTGTGTAAATGTTGCAAGTTGAATGCTAATGCTAAATGCTACGTTAGCCATCAATACTGTTACACAAATGCTTGTTTTGCAATGGTTGAGAAGCATATTTTGAAAATCTGAGATGACAGTGTTGTTAACAAAAGGCTAAGCTTGAGAGCTAGCATATTTATTTCATTTCATTTGCAATTTTCATGAATAGTTAACGTTGCGTTATGGTAATGAGCTTGAGTCTGTATTCACGATCCCGGATCCGGGATGGGGAGATCAGAAAGGTTAATAGCTCTTGCTCACATCGGCTACGGAGAGTGTGATCACACAGTCGTCCGGAACAGCTGGTGCTCTCATGCATGCTTCAGTGTTGCTTGCCTCGAAGTGAGCATAAAAGGCATTTAGCTCGTCTGGCAGGCTCGTGTCACTGGGCAACTCGCGGCTGTGTTTCTCTTTGTAGTTTTCAAGCCCTGCCACATCCAACGAGCACCTTCTTGAAAGCGGCAGCTCTAGCCTTTAGCTCGATGCAGATGTTGCCTGTAATCCGTGGCTTCTGGTTGGGAAATGTATGTACGGTCACTGTGGGGATGATGTCGTCGATGCACTTATTGATGAAGCCGATGACTGAGGTGGTGTATTCCTCAATGCCATTGGATGAATCCCGGAACATATTCCAGTCTGTGCTGCAAAACAGACCCGTAGCGTCGCATCCGTGCCATCTGACCACTTCCATATTGAGCGAGTCACTGGTACTTCCTGCTTTAGTTTTTGCTTGTACGCAGGAATCAGGAGGGTAGAATTATGGACAAATTTGCCAAATGGAGGGAGAGCTTTGTACGCGTCTCTGTGTGTGGAGTAAAGGTGGTCTAGAGTTTTTTTTCTCTTCTGGTTGCACATTTAACATGCTGATAGAAATGAGGTAAAACTGATTTAAGTTTGCCTGCATTAAAGTCTCCGGCCACTAGGAGCGCCGCTTCTGGGTGAACATTGTCTTGTTTGCTTATGGCCTTATACAGTGAGTGCGGTCTTAGTGCGGTCTTTGAGTGCGGTCTTAGTGCGGTCTTTGAGTGCGGTCTTAGTGCGGTCTTTGAGTGCGGTATTAGTGCAAGTTTGTGGTGGTAAGTAGACAGCTATGAACTATGAATAGCTGCTCTGCTAGCCAGCTCTATATTATCCGTGTTGTCGTTCAGCCACGTCTCTGTGAAACATAAGATGTTACAGTTTTTAATGTCCCGTTTGTAGGATTAGTCTTAATCGTAAATGGTCCAGTTTGTTTTCCAATGACTGCACGTTGGCCAATAATACAGAGGGAAGTGGTGGTTTACGTCGCAAATTCTTACAAGGCACCCTGCCCATCTCCCCATTTTTCTCTGTCTTTTCTTCACGCTGATGACAGGGATTTGGGCCTTGTCTTGACAAAGCGGTATATCCTTTGCATCAGACTCATTAAAGAAAAACTCTTCATCCAGTTTGAGGTGAGTAATCGCTGTTCTGATGTCCAGAAGCTCTTTTCGGTCATAAGAGACGGTAGCAGCAACATTATGTACAAAATAAGTTACAAACAATGCGAAAAAACTAACAAAATAGCATGGTTGGTCAGGAGCCATTAAAACGGCAGCCATCCCCTCCAGACACCATACTAAGGACTTTGAAATGATGTGGTGTGCCCAGTGAGTTGCTACATCTCCTATTTCCTGACTGGCTTATGGTTAGTCTCAGCAGCTTTGTGAAACCACAGGAGTTATAACAAGAGTGCTTCTAGTGTGGCCTTGTTAGTTTTGAATGCACATCGGGAGTGCAGAATGTCCTGCACATTTTGCCACCTTCCAACCCAATCTACATGCACATACCACAGATTTCCTTCACTAGCTGAATCTATGAGAGCTGTCTCAAACTTGTGGCCACGCCAAAATGCTAAAATATCACACGTACTTCATTGCTAAGTGGAAGAGTATATGACTTATTCTGTCATGATGTTTCACTACCTCAGGTTTACCTTGTGCGTCATAAATGACAATTTGATCATCTCAGAAATCGATATCAGTTTCCTATATTGAAATGTAACTCTATGCGGATATAATATGAAGCCGTGCCACACTATATTTAGATGAGGTCTTTTGTGTTTCATTATCATTCCAAACAATAGTGACATTCTTGGAGTATCTTTAAGTACTTCATGGGGGTGTCACATGTCGGTTTAGTTGCCACATGGCCTGATTTGGGTTGTAATCATCCCACTTATCATGCAATCAGGTTACCACTGGTAGATACCTACTGGCCTGCCTGACAAAATAACATTTTTATTTGAAGCAATCCTGTTTGACACACGCTTCCGCATGGTCTTTTCTGGAGAGAAAAACAAACCCGGAAGCCTATTCAGATGACTTGATAAATCAGCAGTTGTGGAACACCTAGTTACAAAGTGTTCTGAACCACAAGCACCAGTGGTCAGGGACAGTTGCTAGTCAAATGAGAGCGAGGTGTATAAATCAACCGTGAGTTTGTTAGCCCGCCTCGGGGTGTCACTTCAGTTTCCTCTGTGGTGACGGGAGGGGGGTGGGTGGCCTGAAGCCTCGGGATAGCTTCTAGGTGAGCACACTGCTGGGTACCTCTAAGTCACGCGGTGTAAAATCGTAACTTTTAAAGGAGGAAACACTGTACGCTTCATTTATCACCATGGAGCCAATAACATCTCAGCTCTATGTCACAACAGGAAGACGTGTTTGCTGGTGTATTTTTGTATGTCTCCTCTCATGGTTGATTCAATCCTAGATGTATAGTTTAGGACAGTTTCACTAATTCAATGTGAAACACGATAAAGAACTGTACAGTAAGTGAAAACAAAAACCAGTTAAATCAGCTATCAGCGCCTTGGTACAGAAACCCTTGTCAACCCCAGGCCAGGGCTGTCGGGAAAGTTCATGGTGTTCACAGCCCCGCCCCCCCCCCCTGTGGTCTTGCTCCAACCCCTGCAGACAAGATCATCAGACTCCGCCTCTCTTCGGCAAAGGAAAGCACCTCTTTTGTCTGCTTCTCACAGGGACACACACAAACCTTAAAGACCAGGTTTCATTGGTGGCTGGGGCTCCTATGATTGGTTTTGCCCTTATTTGGACATGTCTATGATTCTATCAGTATCTTGAAGGGGAATGATTCAATTCAATCCATTGTTGATGAGTATCTGTAGGCCTCATGTTGCTCCCATCTTATATGCCTAGCTGATGTTGTAACTTCTGGGTTATCTATCAAAGTCATCTGACGGTCTGAACGCCCTGTGAAAAACAGAGGAAACTAGCTAGTGTGCATCTCAGCAGAGGTTCCGGTGTGATGTATTTCTGGGCCAAAGCTGTCACTGAATCCTCACTGCTTCTTAGGCTCTTAGGCTTACTGTAAACCTGGCTGCAAGGGGGTGAGGGACGATGGCAAAAGTCAGCAAGGGCGATACGGAATATTCCAACAGCAGCACATAGACACACACACTGTTACACATGACTCCGTTTCATAAGGGTTGATCAGACTTCCTCTTTTTTTTATTTATATATAATACTCAGAACGGCCACAGAACTGAGAGAATTCCAGGGCTTTCCAGTGGCAGGGCTATCCAGTGGCAGGGTGAGCTGGGCCGCAGGGCTATCCAGTGGCAGGGCTATCCAGTGGCAGGGCTTTCCAGTGGCAGGGCTTTCCAGTGGGAGGGGTATCCAGTGGCAGGGCTTTCCAGTGGCAGGGCTATCCAGTGGCAGGCTGAGACAGGTCAAAAGTACTGCACTATATTGAGAATAGGGTGCCAATTGAGGCACATCATGTGAGAGGGCCAGGGAGGGCAGGGGAGGCAGGGAGGGCCAGGTCAGGGAGGCCAGGGGGAGGCAGAGAGGGCCAGGCCAGGGAAGGCAGGGGGAGGCAGGGAGGGCCAGGCCAGGGAGGGCAGGGGGTGGTAGGGAGGGGAAATGGCTGCCGGCCCAGATAAGGAATATCTCTAGGGACAGTGTGGGTCTCTGTAAGCCCCATGCTTCGTGCTCATCGTGCAGACAGGCACTGATCACTTCCCCTCTGGCACTCACACACACACACGCTTAGAAAAAAAGGTGCTATCTAGAACCTAAAATGGTTCTTCAGCTGTCCCCATACGAGAACCCTTTGAAGAACCCTTTTTGGTTTGAGAAAGAACCCGTTTGGGTTCCATAAAGAACCGTTTCCACAGAGGGTTAAACCTCACTGAGCTCTTTGCAAGGAGGAATGGGAAAAAATGTCAGTCTCTCGATGTGCAAAACTGATAGAGACATACCCCAAGCGACTTACAGCTGTAATCGCAGCAAAAGGTGGCGCTACAAAGTATTAACTTAAGGGGGGCTGAATAATTTTGCACGTCCAATTTTTCAGTTTTTGATTTGTTAAAAAAGTTAGAAATATCCAATAAATGGCGTTCCACTTCATGATTGTGTCCCACTTGTTGTTGATTCTTCACAAAAAAATACAGTTTTATATCTTTATGTTTGAAGCCTGAAATGTGGCAAAAGGTCGCAAAGTTCAAGGGGGCCGAATACTTTCGCAAGGCACTGTATATAGCCCATACCATACCATACCATACCATACATATATAGCCCATGCCATACTATAACATACCATACATATATAGCCCATACCATACCATACATATATAGTCCATACTATACCAGACCATACATATATAGCCCATACCATACCATACATATATAGCCCATACCATACCATACATATATAGCCCATACCATACCATACATATATAGCCCATACCATACTATACCATACCATACCATACCATACATATATAGCCCATACCATACCATACATATATAGCCCATACCATACCATACATATATAACCCATACCATACCATACTATACTATACCATACCATACCCTATATATATAACCCATACCATACCATACCATACCATACATATATAACTCATACCATACTATACATATATAGCCCATACCATACCATACATATATCGCCCATACCATACTATACCATACCATACCATACATATATAACCCATAACATACTATACCATACCATACCATACTATACATATATAGCCCATACCATATCATACATATATAGCCCATACCATACTATACTATACTATACCATACCATACATATATAGCCCATACCATATCATACCATACCATACATATATAGCCCATACCATACCATACCATACCATATATATATAACCCATACCATACTATACCATACCATACATATATAGCCCATACCATATCATACCATACCATACATATATCGCCCATACCATACTATACCATACCATATATATATAACCCATACCATACTATACATATATAGCCCATACCATACCATACATATATAGCCCATAACATACTATACCATACCATACCATACATATATAGCCCATACCATACCATACCATACCATATATATATAACCCATACCATACCATACATATATAGCCCATACCATACCATACATATATAGCCCATACCATATCATACCATACCATATATATATAACCCATACCATACCATACATATATAGCCCATACCATACCATACCATACCATATATATATAACCCATACCATACCATACATATATAGCCCATACCATATCATACCATACCATACCATACCATACATATATATCCCATACCATACCATACCATACCATACCATACATATATAACCCATAACATACTATACCATACCATACCATACATATATAGCCCATACCATACCATACATATATAACCCATACCATACCATACATATATAACCCATACCATACCATACATATATAACCCATACCATACTATACTATACTATACCATACCATACCCTATATATATAACCCATACCATACCATACCATACCGTCTATATATAGCCCATACCATACCATACATATATCGCCCATACCATACCATACCATACCATATATATATATAACTCATACCATACTATACCATACCATACATATATAGCCCATACCATACCATACATATATGACCCATACCATACCATATATATATAACCCATACCATACCATACATATATAGCCCATACCATACTATACCATACCATACCATACCATACCATACATATACTTTGGAAGTATGCTTGGGTTCATTGTCCATTTGGAAGACCCATTTGTGACCAAGCTTTAACTTCCTGACTGATGTCTTGAAATGTTGCTTCAATATAGCCACATGATTTTTCCTTCCTCATGCTGCCATCTATTTAGTGAAATGCACTAATTTAGTGAAAATGCATGATGCTGCCACCCCCATGCTTCACGGTTGGGATGGTGTTCTTCGGCTTGCAGGCCTCCTCCTTTTTCCTTTTAACATAACGATGGTCATTATGGCCAAACAGTCCTATTTTTGTTTCATCAGACCAGAAGACATTTCTCCAAAAAGTACGATCTTTGTCCCCATGTGCAGTTGCAAACCGTAGTCTGGCTTTTTCATGGCGGTTTTGGAGAAGTGGCTTCTTCCATGCTGAGCGGCCTTTCAGGTTATGTCCATATAGGACTCGTTTTACTGTGGATATAGATACTTTTGTACCTGTTTCCTCCAGCATGGATATAGATACTTTTGTACCTGTTTCCTCCAGCATCTTCACAAGGTCCTTTGCTGTTGTTCTGGAATTGATTTGCGCTTTTCGCACCAATTTACGTTCATCTCTAGGAGACAGAACACGTCTCCTTCCTGAGTGGTATGACGGATAAGTGGTCCCATGGTGTTTAAACTTGTGTGCTATTGCTGGTGCAGAACGTGGTCCCTTCAAGCATTTGAAAATTGCTCCCAAGAATGAACCAGACTTGTGGAGGTCTACAATTATTTTCTGAGGTCTTGGCAGTTTTCTTTTGATTTTCCCATGATGTCAAGCAAAGAGGCACTGAGTTTGAAGGTAGGCCTTGAAATACATCCACAGGTACACCTCAAATGATGTCAACTAGCCTATCAGAAGCTTCTAAAGCCATGACATAATTTTCTGGAATTTTCCAAGTTGATTAAAGGCACAGTCAATTTAGTGTATGTAAACTTCAGACCCACTGGAATTGTGATAGTGAATTATAAGTGAAATAATCTGCCTGTAAACAATTGTTGGAAAAATTACCTGTGTCATGCACAAAAGTAGATGTCCTAACCAACTATAGTTTGTTAACAAGAAATTTGTGGAGTAGATGAAAAACGAGTTTTAATGACTCCATCCTGAGTGTATGTAAACTTCCGACTTCAACTGTAAATAACCCATACCATACATATTCAACCCATATAATACAATACCATACATATACAACCCATACCATACCATACACATACAACCCATACCACCATACATATATAACCTATACTATACTATACCATACCATACCATATCATACACATACAACCCATACCATACAAATACCATACCATACCATACCATACACATACAACCCATACCATACCATACCATACACATACAACCCATACCATACCACACACATACAACCCATACCATACCATACTATACCATACCATACGCATACAACCCATACCATACCATACACATACAACCCATACCATACCATACACATACAACCCATACTATACCATACCATACCATACACATACAACCCATACCATACACATACAACCCATACCATACCATACAACCCATACCATACCATACAACCCATACCATACCATACAACCCATACCATACCCATACTATACCATACCATACACATACAACCCATACCATACACATACAACCCATACCATACCATACAACCCATACCATACAACCCATACCATACCATACAACCCATACCATACCCATACTATACCATACCATACCATACACATACAACCCATACCATACAACCCATACCATACACATACACATACATATACAACCCATACTATACCATACCATACACATACTATACCATACACATACAACCCATACCATACCACACACATACAACTCATACCATACCATACCACACCATACACATACAACACATACCATACCATACCACACCATACACATACAACCCATACCATACCATACCATACCATACACATACAACCCATACCATACCATACACATACAACCCATACCATACCATACCATACCATACCATACCATACCATACACATACAACCCATACCATACCATACCATACCATACCATACCATACACATACAACCCATACCATACCACACACATACAACCCATACCATACCATACCATACCATACACATACAACCCATACTATACCATACCACACCATACACATACAACCCATACCATACCACACACATACAACCCATACCATACCATACCACACCATACACATACAACCCATACCATACCATACACATACAACCCATACCACCATACACATACAACCCATACCATACACATACAACCCATACCATACCATACACATACAACCCATACCATGCATATACAACCCATACCATACCACACACATACAACCCATACCATACCATACACATACAACCCATACCATGCACATACAACCCATACCATACCATACAACCCATACCATACCATACACATACAACCCATACCACCATACACATACAACCCATACCATACACATACAACCCATACCATGCACATACAACCCATACCATACCATACAACCCATACCATACCATACACATACAACCCATACCACCATACACATACAACCCATACCATACACATACAACCCATACCATACCACACACATACAACCCATACCATACACATATAACCCATACCATACCACACACATACAACCCATACCATACCATACCATACCACACACATACAACCCATACCATACCATACCACACACATACAACCCATACCATACCATACACATACAACCCATACCATACCATACCATACCATACACAACCACCCCATACTATACCATACACATACCATACCACACCATACACATACAACCCATACTATACCATACCACACCATACACATACAACCCATACCATACCATACACATACAACCCATACCATACACATACAACCCATACCATACACCCCATACTATACCATATGTCATGTGTTTATCATAGGGATATATTCATGGGAAGATATCAAGGTACTGTGTACAGCATGACACCCATCTCAATAAAGAATCATTCTTCAAACAAGGCATGTTTTTTTCTCAATGTATAGACATTGTAAACACAAGACCCACAGCAACACTACAACAGTATGTGAATATAATGCATGAAAAAAAAGTCTGAGGTTAAAATAACTTTATTCTAGTAGGCCTACATTCAGACGATGAACTTAACGCAGTCTGGTAGATTGCTGTTGCAGTTGTTGGTGTCACTTGGTGACTAAAAGTGAAACTATTGACACTCAAAAGGATCTTCAGATTACACATTCGTCTCACCTTTTCCAGTGTTCCAATGGTATTTCATGTAAGTGCAGTTTTTCAACACCCACCGTCTTATCCATTCATCTCATCAAACCCCATAGAGCCCCCCCCCTTTCTCCCACCCACTGCCCTTTCACCTCCCAGGTTGTCATAGTTACAAACTGTTTCACCATGGCTGTAGTGGATAGTGTTTTCGCTGGTCTTTCACCTCCCTGGTTGTCATAGTTACAAACTGTTTCACCATGGCTGTAGTGGATAGTGTTTTCGCTGGTCTTTCACCTCCCAGGTTGTCATAGTTACAAACTGTTTCACCATGACTGTAGTGGATAGTGTTTTCGCTGGTCTTTCACCTCCCTGGTTGTCATAGTTACAAACTGTTTCACCATGGCTGTAGTGGATAGTGTTTTCGCTGGTCTTTCACCTCCCAGGTTGTCATAGTTACAAACTGTTTCACCATGGCTGTAGTGGATAGTGTTTTCGCTGCCCTTTCACCTCCCAGGTTGTCATAGTTACAAACTGTTTCACCATGGCTGTAGTGGATAGTGTTTTCGCTGGTCTTTCACCTCCCTGGTTGTCATAGTTACAAACTGTTTCACCATGGCTGTAGTGGATAGTGTTTTCGCTGGTCTTTCACCTCCCTGGTTGTCATAGTTACAAACTGTTTCACCATGGCTGTAGTGGATAGTGTTTTCGCTGCCCTTTCAACTGTGAACAGTAACAGTGGTGGAGTCCCTAAAGTAAACTGTAGAGTGGAAAGTCATTTTTCCACCAGCTAGACCCATAAGGACGCATCTGGGCAATCTCCGAGAGACAAAGATCTAGGGATAGAGGACTCTTGTTGTGTAGAGTTCAGCTCCTGTTGATAAAGTAGTTGACTTGAATTTTACTGGCAAGCGTTCATTGATTTGGAAATATGTACGCCCCCCCAAAAAATCAAAGCATACATGATTGTTTAGAGAATAATAATAGCAGTGATCAAGTTTGCTTGCATTTGCACAAACTGATTAATTTTCTCTCTTTTTCTACACATTTTTAATATAAACTGGAGAGGCCTTTCAAAACTGTTAAATGAAAATGCAAGAATGTATCTTCTACAAACATAACCCCCCCCCCCCCCCCCCCCCCTCCTCCCAAAAAAGTAAAGTGCATTTTCTCATGTGCACGTTAGTGGCTATGTGGTATGATACAGGCAGCCCTCCCCCCACTTCCTCCATCTCTTTCTGAGCTGTGGGTTGCTTAGACACGCACCAGATGAAAATATTTAGCTATGAAGCCAGCATGAGAGAGCACTGTGGAGAACAGGTCATTTAGTTTTTCTTCTTCTCTTTTCTTGTGTTGTCTCTAGATGTGCTGTAGTGAGCCTTTCAACAAGTGAGGTCAGGGCAAAATGGGGAGGAGCTATGTTACGCTACTTTATAGTATAATACAATCCGTATGTAGTTTAATATTATCTATAAGAATGTCTTTATATAGTATTAACATATACTGTGCACATGCAGTATATCCTCTTTTCAAGATCAGGAAAAATAAAGAAATAATAGGTATATATAATATATATGCCATGTAACAGATGTTTATATCCAAACAACTTACTCATGCGTTCTTTATAAATGTAGTCTGAAGGGCTGGTGTAGGCCTCCAACAGGAAATAACATGAGTGTTTTTTTTTTTTTTTTTTTTTTTTCAACAGGTACTTCCTGAAGTAATTATATCAGACCCGCTATCTCAGCATTTTCACCGCCCATCTGCCGTGGGTAGTGAACAGTTACACAGTACCAATGCAGATAAAGTCACTGAGTACGATTCCGTGTTGTGTGCTTATAACCACATCACTGAGCACACCACGTCATTTCAACGTGGATACGTTGGGTAATATTCGGTGGAGACGTTTGATCAATGAGATTATAACCTATATTCACCCACTCAAAAAGACAGACAAAAGTTCCAATGTGTTATCACTGTGCTTTCAACCACCTAAAAAGCACAACCAAATTTCAAAGGAATCAATCGGGGTGACAGGTGGCCTAGTGGTTAGAGTGTAGGGGCGGTAGGTGGCCTAGTGGTTAGAGTGTAGGGGCGGTAGGTGGCCTAGTGGTTAGAGTGTAGCATCGGTAGTCTAGTGGGTAGAGTGTAGGGGCGGTAGGTAGCCTAGTGGTTAGAGTTTAGAGTGTAGGGGCGGTAGGTGGCCTAGTGGTTAGAGTGTAGGGGCGGTAGGTGGCCTAGTGGTTAGAGTGTAGGGGCGGTAGGTGGCCTAGTGGTTAGAGTGTAGGGGCGGTAGGTGGCCTAGTGGTTAGAGTGTAGGGGCGGTAGGTGGCCTAGTGGTTAGAGTGTAGGGGCGGTAGGTGGCCTAGTGGGTAGAGTGTAGGGGCGGTAGGTAGCCTAGTGGTTAGAGTTTAGAGTGTAGGGGCGGTAGGTGGCCTAGTGGTTAGAGTGTAGGGGCGGTAGGTGGCCTAGTGGTTAGAGTGTAGGGGCGGTAGGTGGCCTAGTGGTTAGAGTGTAGGGGCGGTAGGTGGCCTAGTGGTTAGAGTGTAGGGGCGGTAGGTGGCCTAGTGGTTAGAGTGTAGGGGCGGTAGGTGGCCTAGTGGTTAGAGTGTAGGGGCGGTAGGTGGCCTAGTGGTTAGAGTGTAGAGGCGGCAGGTAGCCTAGTGGTTAGAGTGTAGAGGCGGTAGGTGGCCTAGGGGTTAGAGTGTAGGGGCGGTAGGTGGCCTAGTGGTTGGAGTGTAGGGGCGGTAGGTGGCCTACTGGTTAGAGTGTAGGGGCGGTAGGTGGCCTAGTGGTTGGAGTGTAGGGGCGGTAGGTGGCCTACTGGTTAGAGTGTAGGGGCGGTAGGTAGCCTAGTGGTTAGAGTGTAGGGGCGGTATGTGGCCTAGTGGTTAGAGAGTAGGGACGGTAGGTAGTCTAGTGGTTAGAGTGTAGGGGCGGTAGGTGGCCTACTGGTTAGAGTGTAGGGGCGGTAGGTGGCCTAGTGGTTGGAGTGTAGGGGCGGTAGGTGGCCTACTGGTTAGAGTGTAGGGGCGGTAGGTAGCCTAGTGGTTAGAGTGTAGGGGCGGTATGTGGCCTAGTGGTTAGAGAGTAGGGACGGTAGGTAGTCTAGTGGTTAGAGTGTAGGGGCGGTATGTGGCCTAGTGGTTAGAGTGTAGGGGCGGTAGGTGGCCTAGTGGTTAGAGTGTAGGGGCGGTAGGTGGCCTAGTGGTTAGAGTGTAGGGGCGGTAGGTGGCCTAGTGGTTAGAGTGTAGGGGCGGTAGGTGGCCTAGTGGTTAGAGTGTAGGGGCGGTAGGTGGCCTAGTGGTTAGAGTGTAGGGGCGGTAGGTGGCCTAGTGGGTAGAGTGTAGGGGCGGTAGGTAGCCTAGTGGTTAGAGTTTAGAGTGTAGGGGCGGTAGGTGGCCTAGTGGTTAGAGTGTAGGGGCGGTAGGTGGCCTAGTGGTTAGAGTGTAGGGGCGGTAGGTGGCCTAGTGGTTAGAGTGTAGGGGCGGTAGGTGGCCTAGTGGTTAGAGTGTAGGGGCGGTAGGTGGCCTAGTGGTTAGAGTGTAGGGGCGGTAGGTGGCCTAGTGGTTAGAGTGTAGGGGCGGTAGGTGGCCTAGTGGTTAGAGTGTAGAGGCGGCAGGTAGCCTAGTGGTTAGAGTGTAGAGGCGGTAGGTGGCCTAGGGGTTAGAGTGTAGGGGCGGTAGGTGGCCTAGTGGTTGGAGTGTAGGGGCGGTAGGTGGCCTACTGGTTAGAGTGTAGGGGCGGTAGGTGGCCTAGTGGTTGGAGTGTAGGGGCGGTAGGTGGCCTACTGGTTAGAGTGTAGGGGCGGTAGGTAGCCTAGTGGTTAGAGTGTAGGGGCGGTATGTGGCCTAGTGGTTAGAGAGTAGGGACGGTAGGTAGTCTAGTGGTTAGAGTGTAGGGGCGGTAGGTGGCCTACTGGTTAGAGTGTAGGGGCGGTAGGTGGCCTAGTGGTTGGAGTGTAGGGGCGGTAGGTGGCCTACTGGTTAGAGTGTAGGGGCGGTAGGTAGCCTAGTGGTTAGAGTGTAGGGGCGGTATGTGGCCTAGTGGTTAGAGAGTAGGGACGGTAGGTAGTCTAGTGGTTAGAGTGTAGGGGCGGTATGTGGCCTAGTGGTTAGAGAGTAGGGACGGTAGGTAGTCTAGTGGTTAGAGTGTAGGGGCGGTATGTGGCCTAGTGGTTAGAGTGTAGGGGCGGTAGGTAGCCTAGTGGTTAGAGTGTAGGGGCGGTAGGTGGCCTTGTGGTTAGAGTGTAGGGGCGGTAGGTAGCCTAGTGGTTAGAGTGTAGGGGTGGTATGTGGCCTAGTGGTTAGAGAGTAGGGACGGTAGGTAGTCTAGTGGTTAGAGAGTAGGGACGGTAGGTAGTCTAGTGGTTAGAGTGTAGGGGCGGTAGGTAGCCTAGTGGTTAGAGTGTAGGGGTGGTATGTGGCCTAGTGGTTAGAGAGTAGGGACGGTAGGTAGTCTAGTGGTTAGAGTGTAGGGACGGTAGGTAGTCTAGTGGTTAGAGTGTAGGGGCGGTAGGTAGCCTAGTGGTTAGAGCGTTGGGCCAGAGACAAAAGGTTGCTAGGACAAATCCCCCGAGCTGACAAGGTAAAAGTCGGTTGTTCTGACCCTGAACAAGGCAGTTAACCCACTGTTCCTAGGCCGTCATTGTAAATAAGAATTTGTTTTTAACTGACTTGCCCAGTTAAATAAATAAAATCAATTTCTGGTTTAGTTTGTCACCCAAATGTCTATCACTGCGCTTTCAACCGTTTAAAAGCACAGCAAAGTTCAAATGGGAAGAGATATGTTGTTTATTTATCACTGTAGCAGAGCCAAATGGCCCTGATTACACTTGAGATTACATTAAAAGTACATGGTGAAAGTGATCAATGCCTTAACTGAGATTCTGCACAGATCATTACAACAGTTGTGAAAATCTCCAGGGACCTGCTACATGACCAGCTACATGATATCTTGAACCTGCACACTTTACATGATTACATAAGAAGACATTTACAGTCACAGTAACTAGTGACCATGGATACAGTGCCTTGCGAATGTATTCGGCCCCCTTGAACTTTGCGACCTTTTGCCACATTTCATGATTCAAACATAAAGATATAAAACTGTATTTTTTTGTGAAGAATCAACAACAAGTGGGACACAATCATGAAGTGGAACGACATTTATTGGATATTTCAAACTTTTTTAACAAATCAAAAACTGAAAAATTGGGCGTGCAAAATTATTCAGCCCCTTTACTTTCAGTGCAGCACACTCTCTCCAGAAGTTCAGTGAGGATCTCTGAATGATCCAATGTTGACCTAAATGACTAATGATGATAAATACAATCCACCTGTGTGTAATCAAGTCTCCGTATAAATGCACCTGCACTGTGATAGTCTCAGAGGTCCGTTAAAAGCGCAGAGAGCATCATGAAGAACAAGGAACACACCAGGCAGGTCCGAGATACTGTTGTGAAGAAGTTTAAAGCCGGATTTGGATACAAAAAGATTTCCCAAGCTTTAAATATCCCAAGGAGCACTGTGCAAGCGATAATATTGAAATGGAAGGAGTATCAGACCACTGCAAATCTACCAAGACCTGGCCGTCCCTCTAAACTTTCAGCTCATACAAGGAGAAGACTGATCAGAGATGTAGCCAAGAGGCCCATGATCACTCTGGATGAACTGCAGAGATCTACAGCTGAGGTGGGAGACTCTGTCCATAGGACAAAAATCTGTCGTATATTGCACAAATCTGGCCTTTATGGAAGAGTGGCAAGAAGAAAGCCATTTCTTAACGATATCCATAAAAAGTGTCGTTTAAAGTTTGCCACAAGCCACCTGGGAGACACACCAAACATGTGGAAGAAGGTGCTCTGGTCAGATGAAACTAAAATTGAACTTTTTGGCAACAATGCAAAACGTTATGTTTGGCGTAAAAGCAACACAGCCCATCACCCTGAACACACCATCCTCACTGTCAAACATGGTGGTGGCAGCATCATGGTTTGGGCCTGCTTTTCTTCAGCAGGGACAGGGAAGATGGTTAAAATTGATGGGAAAATGCATGGAGCCAAATACAGGACCATTCTGGAAGAAAACCTGATGGAGTCTGCAAAAGACCTGAGACTGGGACGGAGATTTGTCTTCCAACAAGACAATGATCCAAAACATAAAGCAAAATCTACAATGGAATGGTTCAAAAATAAACATATCCAGGTGTTAGAATGGCCAAGTCAAAGTCCAGACCTGAATCCAATCGAGAATCTGTGGAAAGAACTGAAAACTGCTGTTCACAAATGCTCTCCATCCAACCTTACTGAGCTCGAGCTGTTTTGCAAGGAGGAATGGGAAAAAATGTCAGTCTCTCGATGTGCAAAACTGATAGAGACATACCCCAAGCGACTTACAGCTGTAATCGCAGCAAAAGGTGGCGCTACAAATTATTAACTTAAGGGGGCTGAATAATTTTGCACGCCCAATTTTTCCGTTTTAGATTTGTTAAAAAAGTTTGAAATATCCAATAAATGTCGTTCCACTTCATGATTGTGTCCCACTTGTTGTTGATTCTTCACAAAAAAATAGTTTTATATCTTTATGTTTGAAGCCTGAAATGTGGCAAAAGGTCGAAAAGTTCAAGGGGGCCGAATACTTTCACAAGGCACTGTATATTACTCATTTTAAGGTTGAACGTTACATTAGTTTGTAAGATAATTTTATGCTACTTACTGTTTTACAAAAGTAATGTTGAATTGTGTTTGGTTGACAACGCCACCAAATTTTAACACGTGAAGGAGATTGATCATCTTCTTGGATAGTTCCATCCACCGACAATCTAAGTTAAAGAATAGGACATTAAATGTTTCATTTGATTTAGTCCTATTCTTTAACTTAGATTTTTGGTTGAGATGTGATTCCAACATATTAATGATTAAATTTGTAGACAAACTGGAATTAAAGCCAGACTAAGTCAACGTTTCAGATGGAACTATCCAAGCAGAAGAAACATATCCTTCAAATGTTGATATTTGGTTGCGTTGACAACCAAACACAGTTCAATATCCCTAAATAACCAGGAAATATTTAATCAACCAGAGCTTGAAGCCCTAGCCCTATTGTATTGGCTATTTTGTTGTTGTTGAATTTTGGGTTGAATTGAAACAATAGCTGTTGACACATAGGCCTAAATAGTGTTAAAGTATGGTTACATTTCATTTGTTCTGTTAATAAACCCGAATGTGAATTCAATGTGAATTCAACAAAAAACAAAAAAGTCAAAAGTAAAAAATAAAGAAAAGGAAATGTTGATGACTTTTTGAAAATCCAATTAATTTTCCACGTTGATTCAACATCATCACATTTATTTTTTTAGGGGTGGAATTGATGTGGAAGCTTACATTGAGTCAACCAGTTTTTTGCTCAGTGGGAGTGAATCTATTTCGTTTTGAAGTGGAAATCCTTCAACAATTATTCTCATGATAGCACATTGGTAATAGTCGGGGACAAATATCATAGCTAAGCAGGGCTGAGTTTGGTTAAAATCCTGGATGGGAGACCAAATGGTAGAGCTTCTTTCTCCAGTAGGAGATACTGCGCTGTCTCTAGTTTTTTTTTTCTTCTGATAGCGGATATAATATTGAAGATCTGATGTTGTTTTAAAGGAACAAATTCAACATATTATATACAAGGTTTGTCTACATTGAAATTAGGTTAGCACGGTATAATCTTGTGGTTGAAATTTCACTCTCAAAACAACAACCACCTGTCATTCTTGTTATAAAATGAACTACGTGATATATCTGTGAAGAGGCACACACACATCATGAACACTAACACATAGTTGACCTCTCTTCTCATCGGTGAAACATTTTAGTTTCTCTTTTTATGTTGTAACTGTGTCGTCCCCGGTTTCAAATGGAAAGGAGAAAGAGGGACATCGGAAAGGATTCCGGTGGTCTTTCACAGAAAGCAATGTGGGGTTGTGTTAGTATTTGGGTGATAGTAGATGTGATCAGGAGCTATAGTCCTGACTGCGTCCTCAGTGTTTCCTAGTTGGTATGTCAGTTAGTTTACTTCAGAAATTATTGTGTTGATGCACTAAAACCGTCTACTGACATGTTTTAGCACATTCACTTCCCTCCATTGGCCTTAATTTCCTACAAAGAAAGTTTAGCCAAGAAAGTTCTGAAGTTAATGTTGGATATGGGGCTAGGACAGAATATGTCTCAAATAAGGCCTATTTTGAGGAACCAGGGTGGATTCAGAACGGGTTTGATTTCCAATCAATTAATACATGTATACTAGAGTATGATGACATGGCGGTTGTGGGTTCCTTCGTAGGACCTGGTAGGCGTGATGAACTTCACCTGCAAGAGCGAAAGAGAGAAAGAAAGAGCGACGGTGACTGTTAGACTTCTTCCTGTGGTTTGTACCACGTGGGCTGAGGAGGGTTAAAAAGGAGACAACTTCTTCTTCTTCAGCCACTTCTTCTAGAACAGAGAGAAGACGACACTGGGCGCTGAGACCACTAGACAAGCTCTTCGCTTTTTACAGAGACAAAGGAGCCTTCTGTCAGGTATAGTATGAATTTTTTTTTTATTACATAAAACTCTATTATGTTATTTTTGTTAGGATATAGAATTGAAATGGTCAAATTTAGTTAGTTGGGGGGGAGAGAGAATTCTAATGGGGGCCATTGTTACTAGTCCAACCACTCTCTACGGCAATGTCTGTATGTGAACATTCAACCTATAAGGAGATAGTGTGAAAATCGTCATTCATTCATTTAACAAGAAGAAAACTACATCAAAATGTTCGCTTGGAATTTTAAAAGTTTGTAAAACGGAAACTGGGATATTAACTTCGGTACATTTTTGTAGAGTTTTGCATTGTCTTTAGATTTTAAGCGACTGAAAAGTTGGTTACTATGACCCCCAAAAAAATCGCTTTTACATCACCTGTCTTCAGTGAAAAAAAAGCTCACTCACTCAAGACAAAATGGCTTCCACCAGATAACGCCTCAGTAGACTGATCTTAGATCAGTAAAATTGCATTGCTCTGTTCAGACCACATATGGAGAAACTGACTCTGGGCACAGTTTCAGTTGGAAAGAAGAGGTTTATTTACCCCTCTTCATTTCTAATACCTTTGCTAAAACTCTTTCAAATTAAGAACCTGTGCATTACATTTTCTCGCAAATAGGTGAAACTAACTACATTATTCCTCATAACTTACAAATTCTACGTGTTACAGTTACTTTTTATTAAGCTGTGTGTGTGTGTGTTTAGGTGTGTGTGTTTGTGTGTGTGTTTAGGTGTGTGTGTGTGTGTTTAGGTGTGTGTGTTTGTGTGTGTGTGTGTGTGTGTGTGTGTGTGTGTGAGAGACGGTGGCTGGGTGTGGTCAGTTAGAGAGAGCACTTGTGTGCGTCTGGATACCAGTTTTGAGGCAGGTGCACAAGAAGAAACGAACGAAGCCGGAAGAGAAAAGACCGTTGTCGTCGTCGGAAGTACAGTGCAGTCATCCATAAAGTAGAAAGCACTACTAAACTCCTCGCCACAGTGTAGTGTTTCCTACTTTATGGATGAGTGTACTGTTGGCTACGGTGACAAAAGACAGAGGAGCCAAAATGGCGTCTGCAGTGGAGAGACTGTCCACATTCAGGAAATGAGAAAAAAAAGAGGAACCTGCATTGTTTTACATAGTGGTGGTGTGCGCAGCGCAGTGTGTCACCGACTACAGTTCACATGGGCTGTGCACGCCGCCCAACACTGAACAAAGCTGGAAAGACCTCATGCTTAGCCTTTTAGCAATGACTGGTACTGAATGCGTTTGTGTATTAAAAGGCTGAACTGGAAATGATTTACGTCACAAACTATAGATATATGGAAATGTTTTAAATGTCTCAAACTATATATATATATATGGAAATGTTTTAAATGTCTCAAACTATATATATATATATGGAAATGTTTTAAATGTCTCAAACTATATATATATATATGGAAATGTTTTAAATGTCTCAAACTATATATATATATGGAAATGTTTTAAATGTCTCAAACTATATATATATATATGGAAATGTTTTAAATGTCTCAAACTATATATATATATGGAAATGTTTTAATTGTCTCAAACTATAGATATATATGGAAATGTTTTACATGTCTCAAACTATATATATATATATGGGAAATGTTTTAAATGTCTCAAACTTTATATATATGGAAATGTTTTAAATGTCTCAAACTATAGATATATATGGGAAATGTTTTAAATGTCTCAAACTTTATAGATATGGAAATGTTTTAAATGTCTCAAACTATAGATATATATGGGAAATGTTTTAAATGTCTCAAACTTTATATATATGGAAATGTTTTAAATGTCTCAAACCATAGATATATATGGGAAATGTTTTAAATGTCTCTATATATATATGGAAATGTTTTACATGTCTCAACCTATAGATATATAATTTATTTACGTCTCAAACTATAGATATGGGAAATGTTTTAAATGTCTCAAACGTTATAGTTTATTCCAGTTTATTCCTTTATATCCAGTGTTTTACTTGCTATATTGTATTTACTTCGCCACCATGGCTTTTTTTTGCCTTTACCTCCCTTTTCTCACCTCATTTGCTCACATCGTATTTAGACTTGTTTATACTTTATTATTGACTGTATGTTTGTTTTACTCCATGTGTAACTCTGTGTCGTTGTATGTGTCGAACTGCTTTGCTTTATCTTGGCCAGGTCACAATTGTAAATGAGAACTTGTTCTCAACTGGCCTACCTGGTTAAATAAAGGTGAAATAAAATAAATAAAAATAGATATGGAAAGACAACATTTGTTGAACTGTATATGGTCTGGTCCTGTAAAATAGCTATTATCATTCTATTTGGTGTCATTCTCTGCTTTTAATGTAAAAATCTATGATGCATATTGATAAGTCTGTATAATTGGTGGGTGAATTGCCAAATTTGTCTTCATTAAATAATAATAAAAAAAAGAAAAAAATGTTTGTCTTTTCTATTAAATTCTACCTATATTAGCATTTCGGTCAGTCAAAGTAACACAAAGTCAAACACAGAATCCCCAGCACAACTGGTTGTTATGTGAAAATATACTTTATTCCTGTAAAAAGATCCAGATTGAAAGAAATCGCCACAATTTCAAGTCAAACAAATCCTCTGTGCTCTACGTCTGACTTATCATCTGACTTATCATCCCTCTGTGCACTACGTCTGACTTATCTTTCCTCTGCGCAGTACATCTAACTTATTATCTGACTTATCGTCTGACTTATCATCCCTCTGTGTCTGACTTATCGTTCCTCTGTGCACTACATCTGACTTATCGTTCCTCTGTGCACTACGTCTGACTTATCATCCCTCTGTGCACTACGTCTGGCTTATCGTTCCCTCTGTGCACTACGTCTGACTTATCGTCCCCTCTGTGCACAACATCTGACTTATCGTCCCTCTGTGCACTACGTCTGACTTATCGTCCCCTCTGTGCACAACATCTGACTTATCGTCCCTCTGTGCACTACGTCTGACTTATCGTCCCTTCTGTGCACGACATCTGACTTATCGTCCCCTCTGTGCACGACGTCTGACTTATCGTCCCTCTGTGCACTACGTCTGACTTATCGTCACTCTGTGCACTACATCTGACTTATCGTTCCTCTGTGCACGACGTCTGACTTATCGTCCCTCTGTGCACTACGTCTGACTTATCGTCACTCTGTGCACTACGTCTGACTTATCGTCCCCTCTGTGCACGACATCTGACTTATCGTCCCCTCTGTGCACGACATCTGACTTATCGTTCCTCTGTGCGCTACGTCTGACTTATCGTTCCTCTGTGCGCTACGTCTGACTTATCGTTCCTCTGTGCACTACGTCTGACTTATCATCCCTCTGTGCACTACGTCTGACTTATCGTTCCTCTGTGCACTACGTCTGACTTATCGTCCCCTCTGTGCACGACATCTGACTTATCGTTCCTCTGTGCGCTACGTCTGACTTATCATCCCTCTGTGCACTACGTCTGACTTATCGTTCCTCTGTGCACTACGTCTGACTTATCGTTCCTCAATCAACAACACTGCATCCACATGCAAAAAGACACCGGAAAAACAACATGAACAAAAACATATTTACAGGTGAGCTTTCCCAAAACAGGGCAATGAAAACCTTAATATACAAAAAGGTAAATCGTCCATTGTTTTCAAAAGAAAGCATACGTAGAGGTTAGGAAAGACAACAACAAAAATTCCCTTCTCTGTTTCATACCTTATAGTCCAAAGCCCCCCATAGTGCCTGGCTTACATTCACGTACAGCTTTACATAAATAGATACATACAGACCTACTCCTGAAACGCCATAATACTCCACACTTCCACTCCACTCCACACTTCCACTCCACTCCACACTTCCACTCCACTCCACACTTCCACTCCACTCCACACTTCCACTCCACACTTCCACTCCACTCCACACTTCCACTCCACTCCACACTTCCACTCCACTCCACACTTCCACTCCACTCCACACTTCCACTCCACTCCACACCACTCCACACTTCCACTCCACTCCACACTTGGCTTCCACTGCGTCGACAACCAAATCAGACGACTAAAATGTTGCACAACAAGTGACGTGAGACCTGTACATAAATAGATAAATATGAGGATAATAAATAAGGCAGAATATGGGGTAAAGTTGTTGTTATGCATGCAGTCAGTATTCAAAGTAGTGTAAACAGTGTATCAAGACTAAGCAAGGTCTTGTAAGGCTAAATAGTATAATGTATAAACTGTTGTCTAAAATGCTTGCTAAGGGTTAAGAAGTCCTATAGGAACGCTGGAGAAGATTAGATGTAGCCTATGTAGAGGCAGACGGGGGCCAGTTGTAGCAGTAGTAGTAGCTCATTCCTAAAGCTTGCAATAATAATTTATGCTAGTAGCTTTCTGACTACAGATTAGAGCAGAGAAGTACATTAATTAAAAAAAAGGCCGTGAAGGAAATCAAATTATCCACTGTACATTTTCAGCCACTTTAAAAGTACCACCTCAACACATACAGTACACTACAGCTACCTCATCATTCCGGCTTCTATCCAGGATTATTCGAGTGGTGAAACAGCTGTCGTCTCCTCCTCCTCCTCCTCCTCCTCCTCCTCATCAACACTTCCTTCATACTTGGCGTGTTCGTTCTGCTATTCGTTATTCTCCCTTTTAATTGATAACACTGAACTATACAATTAAAAATAAAAACAACTAAACAAAACATTCAGAATATAAAAAAAAAAATAAACAGATTTGACTCCTCCAATGTCTGGAGTCAGGTGTGCGTAGACTCCGCCCTCTGCTGGGGCTAATCCAATGGGTTGCAAGCATCGTTCAGAATATTGCAGAATGAACTGTGGGCTATAGAACAGACCTGTTATCAGGTAGAAAATACCTCTGTTGTATGCTCTATTTTGGCCCGCTGCCATAACCCCTGGTGTTTGATGCTTGGTCTCCTCATTATGGTAACAGACAAAGCACCTCATGTCTTTTGGCAAGAATCTTCCTCTTAAGTGAGACAAGGTGGCTCGACACAGACGGAGCCGAGTGACTAAGACTAGTTTTTACCTGAGAAATGATTCAAATGTAACTCGACACAACAAACTAAAATAAACTAATAAAACAAACGTATCAAACAGCATCTATAATTTGGACACCTTCAGAAAGCTTTTTCTGCATATATTATACCAGATGGAACGGTGGGATTAACCATACGACGCAGCTAATGTACATGGGTTGGCTGGATAACCACGGTGGCAGACAGTGAATGCTTCTAAATGCTGTTAAGAGTTGCTAGTCTTGTTCATTGTCCTTTACAACACTCCTAAAAACAGACAACTACATAAAAAAGGAGACAGACAGAGGAACAAGTACCCTGTAAGATGACACTATACTATGACAGTACAGTGACAGGAAATGATCATGATCACACACACACACACACACACACACACACACTTATGAGTATGAGTTCTGTGTCAAGGCATAGACAAGTTTCAGTCTGGCTCCGTCTACACACACACTTTAGAAGACCACAAGGCCTGTCCATCCTCACACTCGTCACAGAAACACACTAAATATCAAACGTTCCCAAACTTCACCAGCCTCTAAAAGAAATGACTTGTTAGTTATCAATCGTAATGAAAGGGAAGCAGTTGTTGTTCAAAGGAACAACTTCCATTCAGCTATACTGTGTAGTGAAATCTTCACAACAAGTGAAAGACTCAAAGTGTACAATTAGCATATGTTTTTGTTGTTGTTGTTATATAGTTAGCTAGTTATAATACTTTTGATATGAGACTCACTGATGTTAAAATACATCCATTATAGAATACATTCCAGATCAATCTGAAAAGTGACAGGGTTGAGAGACAACAGTCGACAGATGAAGGGACCCTCTTCCGTCCTCTCAGTTTAAACTGACAGTGGTTGGAGCGTGGCCTGGACATGGGGCCTCTCCAAGCCTGTCCTCTTAGTTTAAACTGACAGTGGTTGGAGCGTAACCTGGACATGATGCATGGGCCTCTCCAAGCCCGTCCTCTCAGTTTAAACTGACAGTGGTTGGAGCATAGCCAGGACATGATGCCTCTCCAAGCCTGTCCTCTCAGTTTAAACTGACAGTGGTTGGAGCGTAACCTGGACATGATGCCTCTCCAAGCCTGTCCTCTCAGTTTAAACTGACAGTGGTTGGAGCGTAACCTGGACATGATGCATGGGCCTCTCCAAGCCCGTCCTCTCAGTTTAAACTGACAGTGGTTGGAGCGTGGCCTGGACATGGGGCTTCTCCAAGCCTGTCCTCTTAGTTTAAACTGACAGTGGTTGGAGCGTAACCTGGACATGGGGCCTCTCCAAACCCGTCCTCTCAGTTTAAACTGACAGTGGTTGGAGCGTAACCTGGACATGATGCATGGGGCCTCTCCAAGCCTGTCCTCTCAGTTTAAACTGACAGTGGTTGGAGCATAGCCTGGACATGATGCATGGGCCTCTCCAAGCCCATCCTCTCAGTTTAAACTGACAGTGGTTGGAGCGTAACCTGGACATGATGCATGGGCCTCTCCAAGCCCGTCCTCTCAGTTTAAACTGACAGTGGTTGGAGCGTAACCTGGACATGATGCATGGGCCTCTCCAAGCCCGTCCTCTCAGTTTAAACTGACAGTGGTTGGAGCGTAGCCTGGACATGATGCATGGGGCCTCTCCAAGCCAACGATGGAGAGTCTAAATGAAAGTCTAGAGCACCATTTTTAACATCAGTATCTGATCAAATCCTTCCAGATAATACTGCCAGATGAAGGTGAAGGAGAAACCCCTCACAGATTGGACTACTAAAGGTTATCATAGAATCAGTGGGTATTCAGAGGAAGTCTGTAAGCACAGAACAGGTTAGGAGCTGAAATACTTCAACGTGCTCATTAACACGCTCTCAATTGATGCCATCACGTCTAATATACGGCAATGGTTGCATCTGAAATGTCTCCCTATTCCCAAAGTAGTGCACTAAATAGGGAATAGGGTGCTATAGTAGTGCACTATATAGGGAATAGGGTGCTATAGTAGTGCACTATATAGGGAATAGGGTGCCATTTCAGATACACACAAAATACGCTCCACATATTGCCAGCTGGTCTAATAGTATTATATCGAAGAGGTGTATTCAGCTGTATAATATCTTAGTGTATCCACAGTTACTGAATATTACAACTAAACTAACAGCATAGTTCAAGACAACCAAGACTGATAATGATATAAAACTGTTTTCAACAAAAACTGCAATGAGTGGTTAAATGTCCCGAGTTTCAATCCTTCTTGCTGGATCCCAGCTTCTTGAAAAGCTTCTTCCCTTTGGAGAACAAGCTTTTATTTTTCTTGCCCGGTGGGGAGACGTCTGTCTGGTCTGTCTGTGTGGGGCTTTCTGCTGGGACGTGGGGCGGAGAGGTGCTGAGGCTGGCTTGCCTTGGGGTTGGGACAGGGTCCGTGGAGGAGGGTTTTATCATGGCTGCTGCTGCGGACGGATCCAGGTGTTGGTGGTCTGTGTGGACTGGGCCGGTCAGCCCTGTGTGGATGGGTGGATGTGTGTGGGCTGGGCCAGTCAGCCCTGTGTGGATGGGTGGATGTGTGTGGACTGGGCCGGTCAGCCCTGTGTGGAGGGGTGGATGTGTGTGGACTGGGCCAGTCAGCCCTGTGTGGAGGGGTGGATGTGTGTGGGCTGGGCCAGTCAGCCCTGTGTGGATGGGTGGATGTGTGTGGACTGGGCCGGTCAGCCCTGTGTGGAGGGGTGGATGTGTGTGGACTGGGCCGGTCAGCCCTGTGTGGAGGGGTGGATGTGTGTGGACTGGGCCAGTCAGCCCTGTGTGGAGGGGTGGATGTGGAACCTCCTCTGGGAATGTGCTCAGGCTCACCTTGTGGAGGGAAACCATGGAAACAGAGTATAAGAATGCAACAGTTCTTTATTCTTAAAAGTACTGAGGCTTCTACTAAACCTGTCCATCAACTGAAACTGTTAAGTAACATACTATCAACAACAAACTCACTAAGAGTCAGTTATGTCAATTGTACATGAACTGATTGAACACGTAACAGAGGGAAACATTTAACTGTAAACAGTTGGCTAAAGCTAAAAAAAAATATATTTAAAAAAAATCAGGGCCTCTAAATCATCTGGGAAGCCAAGGGATATAAATAATCTGGGAAGCCAAGGGATATAAATCATCTGGGAAGCCAAGGGATATAAATCATCAGGGAAGCCAAGGGATATAAATCATCTGGGAAGCCAAGGGATATAAATCATCTGGGAAGCCAAGGGATATAAATCATCTGGGAAGCCAAGGGATATAAATAATCTGGGAAGCCAAGGGATATAAATCATCTGGGAAGCCAAGGGATATAAATCATCTGGGAAGCCAAGGGATATAAATAATCTGGGAAGCCAAGGGATATAAATCATCAGGGAAGCCAAGGGATATAAATCATCAGGGAAGCCAAGGGATATAAATAATCTGGGAAGCCAAGGGATACAGGAGAACGGTTGGGTGGGGTGAGCAGAGAATACCCAGTTGGTCAGAAATCTCAGCCCGTCAACCTGGGCCTGATCTTGTGAACATGGACAGGAGGCTACACATCTGAGGAGACTAGTACTGGTAAGGTAAGAATGAGGATGAACAGCAGCACAGGATGGAGGGAGTGGGAAGCACTAGTTACTAACACTCAGCTTGGGAGGGTGTGATCCCCCTCAGAGACACTCACGCTTTAAGTCTTAAAGTGCACAGTTCGTTTCTGCTTCTTCAAAAGCCCATGCAGGAAACAGAAGGAGAAAATAAAATGTAAAAACAGAAATGATAGAGACTTAACCAAAAGAGTAAGACATAAGGTGACAGGGATATGACAACAAAAAAACAACATAAAAAGGGGACATATATATTATATTTCGGAAAATGGTCGGCATAGAAATATTGTCAGTGTTCTGCAACATCAAATGGTCAGCAGGATACCACCTTGCATCCCCACTGCTGGTTTGCCTCTGAAGCTAAGTAGGGTTGTCCCTAGATGGGATACCAGATGATGCTGGAAGTGGTGTTGGAGGGCAAGTAGGAGGCACTCTTTCCTCTGGTCTAAAATGTAATTATAATATCCCAATTCCCCAGGGCAGTGATTGGGGATGTTAAACGAGTCTCCTGACTCTCTGTGGTCATTAAACATCCCAAGGCACTTATTGTAAGAGGAGGGGTGTCCTGGCTAAATTCCCAATATGGCCACCTAACCATCCCCAGCTTCCAATTGGCTCATTCATCCCCCCTGTAACTATTCCCCAGGTCCTTTCTGTAAATGAGAACGTGTTCTCGGTCAAATTACCTGGTGAAATAAATGCTGTGTGGGAGTTCCACATCTCCCCCCCCCCCCCCCCCCCAAAAAAAAAAAGAAAGATTAGAACTTCTTTCCCGTCAGGCTTTGAGAGGCAACGGGCTACAAACGTTTTGGCTACAAGGCCGTCATACGCGTCCACACAGTGTGCTGACCGTACCTGCGATTCTGTCCTGAGCTCGGCTACAGACGGAGGCTGGGAGTCAAATGGTGGAGCTTTCCCAGCAGCCTCTGGGGCAGCCTGTAGGAAGTTAGACGGGACCAGGCCTTTGTGTCCGTTCAGGTCACCCTGGAAACGACGCACATTAGACACCCACATCACACATGTATAACCTTTGACCTTAGGCAATCAAAAAAGACAGTCCGCGAGCATGTCTGTGCATCACCTACACCTGTATTAATACTTTAACAACAACAACAACGTCCTCGTCATTCACATGGTCACGTTTTTAAGATGTTAAAAACAGTTAAACATTTTTTACAGCCTTCTCAGTGTTTGTTTGCACACCTGAGACAGAGAGAGAGAGACACACAGAGAGAGAGACAGAGAGAGAGAGACACAGAGAGAGAGACACAGAGAGAGAGACACAGAGCGAGAGAGACACACAGGGAGACACAGAGACACATAGACAGATAGACAGATACCAGATACACTTACATAGAAGAACCCATCATCGTCCATGTCACCAAACACATAGATGATATCCCCGGCACCAAAGGTCAGCTCAACCTGCAGATGGCCATAGAGAAGACCATGATAACAATAGGACTTTATCTTTCCCAAAATGGAGTAACATCAACTGGTAAGGCCTGATTGGTACGAGACTTGTTTCCATTGTCCAGTACAGACAATAGAACATTAGAGCTCCAACTAGACTGTCTAGTGAATCGGAAACGCGTCTTTTTACTGTCTGTTTTAAAATATAACTATAACACAAGCCTTCGTTAAAGGGAACAGCATGACGCTCACCTCGATGTCAGCGTTGGGAGAACTCTCTCGAGGGTCGTAATCAAAGATGGCCTTCATCCTGCGAGGACCGGTGTCCACCGGGTTGGCCGTGGCGACATCAGATTGGCTGGGATCTGTCAATCAAACACAGAAATACAGAGTCAGATTTCTGACCCATTTTTTGAGTGGAACATCTTGTTCATTTTAATTTCCATGCAGTTACTAGTAACTCATGCAGCACACAATCACCGGGAGAACCGAGAGTACAAGATGAACAACAGCAGAGGCTGGCTTTGAGGATGTTTTTGGACCTTTTCTTTGCAGGCCTTCAGGATGGTGAGGGTCACATAAAAGAGTCAAACCAGTTTGGTCTGTTTTCACTCAGTTTGGTCTGTTTTCACTCAGTTTGGTCTGTTTTCACTCAGTTTGGTCTGTTTTCACTCAGTTTGGTCTGTTTTCACTCAGTTCAGTCTGAGTGAATACAACAGTTGGAGACTTAAACCTGAAATGCTTTCTTAAGAGTCCTTCCCAGATCAATGTGGAGCTATATACAGGGAGTACAAGATCAATGTGGAGCTATATACAGGAAGTACCAGTACCTGATCAATGTGGAGCTATAAACAGGAAGTACCAGATCAATGTGGAGCTATATACAAGAAGTACCAGATCAAGGTGGAGCTATATACAGGAAGTACCAGATCAATGTGGAGTTATATACAGGAAGTACCAGTACCAGATCAATGTGGAGCTATAAACAGGAAGTACCAGATCAATGTGGAGCTATATACAGGTTAGTACCAGATCAATGTGGAGCTATATACAGGTTAGTACCAGATCAATGTGGAGCTATATACAGGAAGTACCAGTACCAGATCAATGTGGAGCTATAAACAGGAAGTACCAGATCAATGTGGAGCTATATACAGGTTAGTACCAGATCAATGTGGAGCTATATACAGGGAGTACCAGTACCAGATCAATGTGGAGCTATAAACAGGAAGTACCAGATCAATGTGGAGCTATATACAGGTTAGTACCAGATCAATGTGGAGCTATATACAGGTTAGTACCAGATCAATGTGGAGCTATAAACAGGAAGTACCAGATCAATGTGGAGCTATATACAAGAAGTACCAGATCAAGGTGGAGCTATATACAGGAAGTACCAGATCAATGTGGAGTTATATACAGGAAGTACCAGTACCAGATCAATGTGGAGCTATAAACAGGAAGTACCAGATCAATGTGGAGCTATATACAGGTTAGTACCAGATCAATGTGGAGCTATATACAGGTTAGTACCAGATCAATGTGGAGCTATATACAGGAAGCACCAGTACCAGATCAATGTGGAGCTATAAACAGGAAGTACCAGATCAATGTGGAGCTATATACAGGTTAGTACCAGATCAATGTGGAGCTATATACAGGGAGTACCAGTACCAGATCAATGTGGAGCTATAAACAGGAAGTACCAGATCAATGTGGAGCTATATACAGGTTAGTACCAGATCAATGTGGAGCTATATACAGGAAGTACCAGATCAATGTGGAGCTATATACAGGTTAGTACCAGATCAATGTGGAGCTATATACAGGTTAGTACCAGATCAATGTGGAGCTATATACAGGTTAGTACCAGATCAATGTGGAGCTATATACAGGGAGTACCAGTACCAGATCAATGTGGAGCTATAAACAGGAAGTACCAGATCAATGTGGAGCTATATACAGGTTAGTACCAGATCAATGTGGAGCTATATACAGGTTAGTACCAGATCAATGTGGAGCTATAAACAGGAAGTACCAGATCAATGTGGAGCTATATACAGGTTAGTACCAGATCAATGTGGAGCTATATACAGGTTAGTACCAGATCAATGTGGAGCTATATACAGGAAGTACCAGTACCAGATCAATGTGGAGCTATAAACAGGAAGTACCAGATCAATGTGGAGCTATATACAGGTTAGTACCAGATCAATGTGGAGCTATATACAGGGAGTACCAGTACCAGATCAATGTGGAGCTATAAACAGGAAGTACCAGATCAATGTGGAGCTATATACAGGTTAGTACCAGATCAATGTGGAGCTATATACAGGAAGTACCAGTACCAGATCAATGTGGAGCTATAAACAGGAAGTACCAGATCAATGTGGAGCTATATACAGGTTAGTACCAGATCAATGTGGAGCTATATACAGGGAGTACCAGTACCAGATCAATGTGGAGCTATAAACAGGAAGTACCAGATCAATGTGGAGCTATATACAGGTTAGTACCAGATCAATGTGGAGCTATATACAGGAAGTACCAGATCAATGTGGAGCTATATACAGGAAGTACCAGATCAATGTGGAGCTATATACAGGAAGTACCAGATCAATGTGGAGCTATATACAGGAAGTACCAGATCAATGTGGAGATATATACAGGAAGTACCAGATCAATGTGGAGCTATATACAGGGAGTACCAAATCAATGTGGAGCTATAAACAGGAAGTACCAGATCAATGTGGAGCTATATACAGGAAGTACCAGATCAATGTGGAGCTATATACAGGAAGTACCAGATCAATGTGGAGCTATAAACAGGGAGTACCAGATCAATGTGGAGCTATAAACAGGAAGTACCAGATCAATGTGGAGCTATATACAGGGAGTACCAGATCAATGTGGAGCTATAAACAGGGAGTACCAGATCAATGTGGAGCTATATACAGGGAGTACCAGATCAATGTGGAGCTATAAACAGGGAGTACCAGATCAATGTGGAGCTATATACAGGGAGTACCAGATCAATGTGGAGCTATATACAGGAAGTACCAGATCAATGTGCAGCTATATACAGGGAGTACCAGTACCAGATCAATGTGGAGCTATATACAGGAAGTACCAGATCAAGGTGGAGCTATATACAGGAAGTACCAGATCAATGTGGAGCTATATACAGGAAGTACCAGATCAATGTGGAGCTATAAACAGGGAGTACCAGATCAATGTGGAGCTATAAACAGGAAGTACCAGATCAATGTGGAGCTATATACAGGGAGTACCAGATCAATGTGGAGCTATAAACAGGGAGTACCAGATCAATGTGGAGCTATATACAGGGAGTACCAGATCAATGTGGAGCTATAAACAGGGAGTACCAGATCAATGTGGAGCTATATACAGGGAGTACCAGATCAATGTGGAGCTATATACAGGAAGTACCAGATCAATGTGCAGCTATATACAGGGAGTACCAGTACCAGATCAATGTGGAGCTATATACAGGAAGTACCAGATCAAGGTGGAGCTATATACAGGTTAGTACCAGATCAATGTGGAGATATATACAGGGAGCACCAGAACAATGTGGAGCTATATACAGGAAGTACCAGATCAATGTGGAGCTGAATACAGGAAGTACCAGATCAATGTCGAGCTATATACAGGGAGCACCAGATCAATGTGGAGATATATACAGGGAGCACCAGAACAATGTGGAGCTATATACAGGGAGTACCAGATCAATGTGGAGCTATATACAGGAAGTACCAGATCAATGTGGAGCTATATACAGGTTAGTACCAGATCAATGTGGAGCTATATACAGGGAGTACCAGATCAATGTGGAGCTATATACAGGAAGTACCAGATCAATGTGGAGCTATAAACAGGGAGTACCAGATCAATGTGGAGCTATATACAGGGAGTACCAGATCAATGTGGAGCTATATACAGGGTGTACCAGATCAATGTGGAGCTATAAACAGGGAGTACCAGATCAATGTGGAGCTATATACAGGAAGTACCAGAACATTGTGGAGCTATATACAGGTTAGTATCAGTACCAGATCAATGTGGAGCTATATACAGGGAGTACCAGATCAATGTGGAGCTATATACAGGGTGTACCAGATCAATGTGGAGCTATAAACAGGGAGTACCAGATCAATGTGGAGCTATATACAGGAAGTACCAGAACATTGTGGAGCTATATACAGGTTAGTATCAGTACCAGATCAATGTGGAGCTATATACAGGGAGTACCAGATCAACGTGGAGCTATATACAGGAAGTACCAGATCAATGTGGAGCTATATACAGGAAGTACCAGTACCAGATCAATGTGGAGCTATATACAGGAAGTACCAGATCAATGTGGAGCTATATACAGGAATTACCAGATCAATATGGAGCTATATACAGGAAGTACCAGATCAATGTGGAGCTATATACAGGAAGTACCAGATCAATGTGGAGCTATATACAGGAAGTACCAGCTCAATGTGGAGCTATATACAGGAAGTACCAGTACAAGATCAATGTGGCGCTACATACAGGAACTACCAGATCAATGTGGAGCTACATACAGGAAGTACCAGATCAATGTGGATCTATATACAGGAAGTACCAGATCAATGTGGAGCTATATACAGGAAGTACCAGCTCAATGTGGAGCTATATACAGGAAGTACCAGTACCAGATCAATGTGGCGCTACATACAGGAAGTACCAGATCAATGTGGAGCTACATACAGGAAGTACCAGATCAATGTGGAGCTATATACAGGAAGTACCAGATCAATGTGGAGCTATATACAGGAAGTACCAGATCAGTGTGGAGCTATATACAGGGAGTACCAGTACCTGATCAATGTGAAGCTATATACAGGGAGTACCAGATCAATGTGAAGCTATATACAGGGAGTACCAGTACCAGATCAATGTGAAGCTATATACAGGGAGTACCAGTACCAGATCAATGTGAAGCTATATACAGGGAGTACCAGTACCAGATCAATGTGAAGCTATATACAGGGAGTACCAGTACCAGATCAATGTGGAGCTATATACAGGTTAGTACCAGATCAATGTGGAGCTATATACAGGGAGTACCAGATCAATGTGGAGCTATATACAGGAATTACCAGATCAATATGGAGCTATATACAGGAAGTACCAGATCAATGTGGAGCTATATACAGGAAGTACCAGATCAATGTGGAGCTATATACAGGAAGTACCAGCTCAATGTGGAGCTATATACAGGAAGTACCAGTACAAGATCAATGTGGCGCTACATACAGGAACTACCAGATCAATGTGGAGCTACATACAGGAAGTACCAGATCAATGTGGATCTATATACAGGAAGTACCAGATCAATGTGGAGCTATATACAGGAAGTACCAGCTCAATGTGGAGCTATATACAGGAAGTACCAGTACCAGATCAATGTGGCGCTACATACAGGAAGTACCAGATCAATGTGGAGCTACATACAGGAAGTACCAGATCAATGTGGAGCTATATACAGGAAGTACCAGATCAATGTGGAGCTATATACAGGAAGTACCAGATCAATATGGCGCTATATACAGGAAGTACCAGATCAATGTGGCGCTATATACAGGAAGTACCAGATCAATGTGGCGCTATATACAGGAAGTACCAGATCAGTGTGGAGCTATATACAGGGAGTACCAGTACCTGATCAATATGAAGCTATATACAGGGAGTACCAGATCAATGTGAAGCTATATACAGGGAGTACAAGTACCAGATCAATGTGAAGCTATATACAGGGAGTACCAGTACCAGATCAATGTGAAGCTATATACAGGGAGTACCAGTACCAGATCAATGTGAAGCTATATACAGGAAGTACCAGATCAATGTGGAGCTATATACAGGAAGTACCAGATCAATGTGGAGCTATATACAGGTTAGTACCAGATCAATGTGGAGCTATATACAGGTTAGTACCAGATCAATGTGGAGCTATATACAGGGAGTACCAGATCAATGTGGAGCTAAATACAGGGAGTACCAGATCAATGTGGAGCTATAAACAGGGAGTACCAGATCAATGTGGAGCTATATACAGGGAGTACCAGATCAATGTGGAGCTATATACAGGAAGTACCAGATCAATGTGCAGCTATATACAGGGAGTACCAGTACCAGATCAATGTGGAGCTATATACAGGAAGTACCAGATCAAGGTGGAGCTATATACAGGTTAGTACCAGATCAATGTGGAGATATATACAGGGAGCACCAGACAATGTGGAGCTATATACAGGAAGTACCAGATCAATGTGGAGCTGAATACAGGAAGTACCAGATCAATGTCGAGCTATATACAGGGAGCACCAGATCAATGTGGAGATATATACAGGGAGCACCAGAACAATGTGGAGCTATATACAGGGAGTACCAGATCAATGTGGAGCTATATACAGGAAGTACCAGATCAATGTGGAGCTATATACAGGTTAGTACCAGATCAATGTGGAGCTATATACAGGGAGTACCAGATCAATGTGGAGCTATATACAGGAAGTACCAGATCAATGTGGAGCTATAAACAGGGAGTACCAGATCAATGTGGAGCTATATACAGGGAGTACCAGATCAATGTGGAGCTATATACAGGGTGTACCAGATCAATGTGGAGCTATAAACAGGGAGTACCAGATCAATGTGGAGCTATATACAGGAAGTACCAGAACATTGTGGAGCTATATACAGGTTAGTATCAGTACCAGATCAATGTGGAGCTATATACAGGGAGTACCAGATCAACGTGGAGCTATATACAGGAAGTACCAGATCAATGTGGAGCTATATACAGGAAGTACCAGTACCAGATCAATGTGGAGCTATATACAGGAATTACCAGATCAATATGGAGCTATATACAGGAAGTACCAGATCAATGTGGAGCTATATACAGGAAGTACCAGATCAATGTGGAGCTATATACAGGAAGTACCAGCTCAATGTGGAGCTATATACAGGAAGTACCAGTACAAGATCAATGTGGCGCTACATACAGGAACTACCAGATCAATGTGGAGCTACATACAGGAAGTACCAGATCAATGTGGATCTATATACAGGAAGTACCAGATCAATGTGGAGCTATATACAGGAAGTACCAGCTCAATGTGGAGCTATATACAGGAAGTACCAGTACCAGATCAATGTGGCGCTACATACAGGAAGTACCAGATCAATGTGGAGCTACATACAGGAAGTACCAGATCAATGTGGAGCTATATACAGGAAGTACCAGATCAATGTGGAGCTATATACAGGAAGTACCAGATCAGTGTGGAGCTATATACAGGGAGTAGCAGTACCTGATCAATGTGAAGCTATATACAGGGAGTACCAGTACCAGATCAATGTGAAGCTATATACAGGGAGTACCAGTACCAGATCAATGTGAAGCTATATACAGGGAGTACCAGTACCAGATCAATGTGGAGCTATATACAGGTTAGTACCAGATCAATGTGGAGCTATATACAGGGAGTACCAGATCAATGTGGAGCTATATACAGGAATTACCAGATCAATATGGAGCTATATACAGGAAGTACCAGATCAATGTGGAGCTATATACAGGAAGTACCAGATCAATGTGGAGCTATATACAGGAAGTACCAGATCAGTGTGGAGCTATATACAGGGAGTACCAGTACCTGATCAATGTGAAGCTATATACAGGGAGTACCAGTACCAGATCAATGTGAAGCTATATACAGGGAGTACCAGTACCAGATCAATGTGAAGCTATATACAGGGAGTACCAGTACCAGATCAATGTGGAGCTATATACAGGAAGTACCAGATCAATGTGGAGCTATATACAGGGAGTACCAGATCAATGTGGAGCTATATACAGGAATTACCAGATCAATATGGAGCTATATACAGGAAGTACCAGATCAATGTGGAGCTATATACAGGAAGTACCAGATCAATGTGGAGCTATATACAGGAAGTACCAGCTCAATGTGGAGCTATATACAGGAAGTATCAGTTCAAATCCCCTAGCTGACAAGGTACAAAATCTGTCGTTCTGCCCCTGAACAGGCAGTTAACCCACTGTTCCTAGGCCGTCATTGAAAATAAGAATTTGTTCTTAACTGACTTGCCTAGTAAAATAAAGGTAAAAAAAAAAAAAAAAAAAAAAAGGAACTACCAGATCAATGTGGAGCTACATAGAGGAAGTACCAGATCAATGTGGATCTATATACAGGAAGTACCAGATCAATGTGGAGCTATATACAGGAAGTACCAGCTCAATGTGGAGCTATATACAGGAAGTACCAGTACCAGATCAATGTGGCGCTACATACAGGAAGTACCAGATCAATGTGGCGCTACATACAGGAAGTACCAGATCAATGTGGAGCTATATACAGGAAGTACCAGATCAATGTGGAGCTATATACAGGAAGTACCAGATCAATATGGCGCTATATACAGGAAGTACCAGATCAATGTGGCGCTATATACAGGAAGTACCAGATCAATGTGGCGCTATATACAGGAAGTACCAGATCAGTGTGGAGCTATATACAGGGAGTACCAGTACCTGATCAATGTGAAGCTATATACAGGGAGTACCAGATCAATGTGAAGCTATATACAGGGAGTACAAGTACCAGATCAATGTGAAGCTATATACAGGGAGTACCAGATCAATGTGGCGCTATATACAGGAAGTACCAGATCAATGTGGCGCTATATACAGGAAGTACCAGTACCAGATCAATGTGAAGCTATATACAGGGAGTACCAGATCAATGTGGAGCTATATACAGGGAGTACCAGATCAATGTGAAGCTATATACAGGGAGTACCAGTACCAGATCAATGTGGAGCTATATACAGGGAGTACCAGTACCAAATCAATGTGGAGCTATGTACAGGAAGTATCAGTACCAGATAAATGTGGAGCTATATACAGGGAGTATCATGTCAATGTGGAGATATATACAGGGAGTATCAGTACCAGATCAATGTGGATATATATACAGGGAGTATCAGTACCAGATCAATGTGTAGCTATTTAAAGGGAGTTCCAGATCAATGTGGAGATATATACAGGGAGTACCAGATCAATGTGGAGATATATACAGGGAGTACCAGATCAATGTGGATATATATGCAGGGAGTACCAGATCAATGTGGAGATATATATAGGGAGTATCAGTACCAGATCAATGTGTAGCTATTTAAAGGGAGTTCCAGATCAATGTGGAGATATATACAGGGAGTACCAGATCAATGTGGAGATATATACAGGGAGTACCAGATCAATGTGGAGATATATACAGGGAGTACCAGCACCAGATCAATGTGCAGCTATATACAGGGAGTATCTGATCAATGTGGAGATTTGAGGTAGATATGTACATGAAGGCAGGGTAAAGTGACTAGACATCAGGATAGATAATAATAATAAAAACAGAGTAGCAGCAGTATATGATGAGTTTAAAAGTGTGTTGTGTGTGTGCATATGTAGTGTATGTGAAAGTGTAAGTGAGTATGTGAAAGTGTGTGTGTGTGTGTGTGCGTTTGAGTGTGTGTGTGTGTGTGTGTGTGTGTGTTTGAGTGTGTGTGTGTGTGTGTGTGTTTGAGTGTGTGTGTGTGTGTGTGTGTGTGTGTTTGAGTGTGTGTGTGTGTGTGTGTGTTTGAGTGTGTGCGTGTGTGTGTGTGTGTGTGTGTGTGTGTGTGTGTGTGTTTGAGTGTCACTATAACTGTCAGTTCAAAACAAGAAGAGACTTGAGAGTTCACGTGATGATGATGATGTCCCTTAGAACATTACATGACACAACATCAGGAGGAAGAGGACATCGTCATCACCAGCACTGTTATCAACAGGCAAGCAGACAGTCCTTGGTGGTAGCAGGATGAGGTTAGAATGACGCAGCAAGTCAGAGACCGATTTAGAGAGGTCGCATGTTGATGATGTCATGGGTATCTAGTATAACACATGCAGGTTTCCAGTGGAGACTTGAGAAGTTAGAGAAACGTCGTACGTACGTGTTATTTCTTACATTAGTACACCAGGTCATCTTAGGTTTCATTACATACAGTCGAGAAGAACTACTGAATATAAGATCAGCGTCAACTCACCATCAGTACGACCAAGAATATGTTTTTCGCGACGCGGATCCTGTGTTCTGCCTTTCACCCAGGACAACGGAATGGATCCCATGCAGCGACCCAAAAAAAACACTCCGAAAAAGAGGGAAACGAGGCGGTCTTCTGGTCAGACTCCGGAGACGGGCACATCGTGCACCACTCCCTAGCATTCTTCTCGCCAATGTCCAGTCTCTTGACAACAAGGTTGATGAAATCCGAGCAAGGGTAGCATTCCAGAGGGACATCAGAGACTGTAACGTTCTTTGCTTCACGGAAACATGGCTCACTGGAGAGACGCTATCGGAGGCGGTGCAGCCAGCGGGTTTCTCCACGCATCGCGCCGACAGAAACAAACATCTTTCTGGTAAGAAGAGGGGCGGGGGCCTATGCCTTATGGCTAACGAGACATGGTGTGATGAAAGAAACATACAGGAACTCAAATCCTTCTGTTCACCTGATTTAGAATTCCTCACAATCAAATGTAGACCGCATTATCTACCAAGAGAATTCTCTTCGATTATAATCACAGCCGTATTTATCCCCCCCCAAGCAGACACATCGATGGCTCTGAACGAACTTTATTTGACTCTTTGCAAACTGGAATCCATTTATCCGGAGGCTGCATTCATTGTAGCTGGGGATTTTAACAAAGCTAATCTGAAAACAAGACTCCCTAAATGTGATCAGCAAATCGATTGCGCAACCAGGGGTGGAAAAACCTTGGATCATTGTTACTCTAACTTCCGCGACGCATATAAGGCCCTGCCCCGCCCTCCTTTCGGAAAAGCTGACCACGACTCCATTTTGTTGATCCCTGCCTACAGACAGAAACTAAAACAAGAGGCTCCCACGCTGAGGTCTGTCCAACGCTGGTCCGACCAAGCTGACTCCTCACTCCAAGACTGCTTCCATCACGTGGACTGGGACATGTTTCGTATTGCGTCAGATAACAATATTGACGAATACGCTGATTCGGTGTGCGAGTTCATTAGAACGTGCGTTGAAGATGTCGTTCCCATAGCAACGATTAAAACATTCCCTAACCAGAAACCGTGGATTGATGGCAGCATTCGCGTGAAACTGAAAGCGCGAACCACTGCTTTTAATCAGGGCAAGGTGACTGGTAACATGACCGAATACAAACAGTGCAGCTATTCCCTCCGCAAGGATATCAAACAAGCTAAGCGTCAGTACAGAGACAAAGTAGAATCTCAATTCAACGGCTCAGACACAAGAGGCATGTGGCAGGGTCTACAGTCAATCACGGACTACAAGAAGAAATCCAGCCCAGTCACGGACCAGGATGTCCTGCTCCCAGGCAGACTAAATAACTTTTTTGCCCGCTTTGAGGACAATACAGTGCCACTGACACGGCCTGCAACGAAAACATGCGGACTCTCCTTCACTGCAGCCGAGGTGAGTAAGACATTTAAACGTGTTAACCCTCGCAAGGCTGCAGGCCCAGACGGCATCCCCAGCCGCGCCCTCAGAGCATGCGCAGACCAGCTGGCCGGTGTGTTTACGGACATATTCAATCAATCCCTATACCAGTCTGCTGTTCCCACATGCTTCAAGAGGGCCACCATTGTTCCTGTTCCCAAGAAAGCTAAGGTAACTGAGCTAAACGACTACCGCCCCGTAGCACTCACTTCCGTCATCATGAAGTGCTTTGAGAAACTAGTCAAGGACCATATCACCTCCACCCTACCCGACACCCTAGACCCACTCCAATTTGCTTACCGCCCAAATAGGTCCACAGACGATGCAATCTCAACCACAATGCACACTGCCCTAACCCATCTGGACAAGAGGAATACCTATGTGAGAATGCTGTTCATCGACTACAGCTCGGCATTCAACACCATAGTACCCTCCAAGCTCGTCATCAAGCTCGAAACCCTGGGTCTCGACCCCGCCCTGTGTAACTGGGTACTGGACTTCCTGACGGGCCGCCCCCAGGTGGTGAGGGTAGGCAACAACATCTCCACCCCGCTGATCCTCAACACTGGGGCCCCACAAGGGTGCTTTCTGAGCCCTCTCCTGTACTCCCTGTTCACCCACGACTGCGTGGCCACGCACGCCTCCAACTCAATCATCAAGTTTGCGGACGACACAACAGTGGTAGGCTTGATTACCAACAACGACGAGACGGCCTACAGGGAGGAGGTGAGGGCCCTCGGAGTGTGGTGTCAGGAAAATAACCTCACACTCAACGTCAACAAAACTAAGGAGATGATTGTGGACTTCAGGAAACAGCAGAGGGAACACCCCCCTATCCACATTGATGGAACAGTAGTGGAGAGGGTAGCAAGTTTTAAGTTCCTCGGCATACACATCACAGACAAACTGAATTGGTCCACTCACACAGACAGCATCGTGAAGAAGGCGCAGCAGCGCCACTTCAACCTCAGGAGGCTGAAGAAATTCGGTTTGTCACCAAAAGCACTCACAAACTTCTACAGATGCACAATCGAGAGCATCCTGGCGGGCTGTATCACCGCCTGGTACGGCAACTGCTCCGCCCACAACCGTAAGGCTCTCCAGAGGGTAGTGAGGTCTGCACAACGCATCACCGGGGGCAAACTACCTGCCCTCCAGGACACCTACACCACCCGATGTTACAGGAAGGCCATAAAGATCATCAAGGACATCAACCACCCGAGCCACTGCCTGTTCACCCCGCTATCATCCAGAAGGCGAGGTCAGTACAGGTGCATCAAAGCTGGGACCGAGAGACTGAAAAACAGCTTCTATCTCAAGGCCATCAGACTGTTAAACAGCCACCACTAACATTGAGTGGCTGCTGCCAACACACTGACACTGACACTGACTCAACTCCAGCCACTTTAATAATGGGAATTGATGGGAAATGATGTAAATATATCACTAGCCACTTTAAACAATGCTACCTTATATAATGTTACTTACCCTACATTATTCATCTCATTTGCATACGTATATACTGTACTCTATATCATCGACTGTATCCTTATGTAATACATGTGTCACTAGCCACTTTAACTATGCCACTTTGTTTACATACTCATCTCGTATGTATATACTGTACTCGATACCATCTACTGTATCCTGCCTATGCTGCTCTGTACCATCACTCATTCATATATCCTTATGTACATATTCTTTATTCCCTTACACTGTGTATAAGACAGTAGTTTTGGAATTGTTAGTTAGATTACTTGTTGGTTATTACTGCATTGTCGGAACTAGAAGCACAAGCATTTCGCTACACTCGCATTAACATCTGCTAACCATGTGTATGTGACAAATAAAATTAGATTTGATTTAGATTAGATTTAGATTTGTAACGTCTAGAGAGCCAGACGATGTCATGCGTATCTTTTCTAATACATGCAGGTTTCCAGTGGACACTAGAGCAGGCAGGCGGGGGGGGGGGGGGGGGGGGCAGAGAGAAAGAGAGACAGAGACAGAGAGAGACAGAGACAGAGACAGAGAGAGAGAGAGAGAGAGAGAGAGAGAGAGAGAGAGAGAGAGAGAGAGAGAGAGAGAGAGAGAGAGAGAGAGAGAGAGAGAGAGAGAGACAGAGACAGAGACAGAGACAGAGACAGAGACAGAGACAGAGAGAGAGACAGAGAGAGAGACAGAGAGAGAGTCAGAGAGACAGAGAGAGAGAGAGAGAGACTAACGGATATGTTACAAACCTTGACTGGAGGAGTCTAAGCTATCTTCCCACAGCGCAGCAGCCTCCACTGGAAGAGCAGATGGGTATGGGAGTGAGGTTGGGTGGGGACAGAGGAGCAGGTTAAATGGAGCATTTCACCCTGGTCCTCCTGGTTCGGACACACTCAGTAGTACAAACAAACTAAATGTAGAAACCCAAGCCAACCCTAGAGAGAGCAGCCCGAGGCCAGATCTTATATTATACAGTCACACAGGAGACAGACATGAGGAGATCAGAGGGGATGCTGAAGGAAGGGGGAACTGCACTGAAACTAGGGCAATTTGTATATTCAAACGCTATAACCAGGAACTGCATCAATCTAAGTTTTAGGCCTCATACTTCCTTAGTCTAAGGAAGATCATTATAATGTTATAATATTGAATACTGTGAATCCACAGATCATTATAGTGATAATGTTATAATATTGAATACTGTGAATCCACAGATCATTATAGTGATAATGTTATAATATTGAATACTGTGAATCCACAGATCATTATAGTGATAATGTTATAATATTGAATACTGTGAATCCACAGATCATTATAGTGATAATGTTATAATATTGAATACTGTGAATCCACAGATCATTATAATGTTGATGTTGAAGTGTGAATCCACAGATCATTATAGTGATAATGTTATAATATTGAATACTGTGAATCCACAGATCATTATAATGTTTTGGATATTGAATAGTGTGAATCCACAGATCATTATAGTGATAATGTTATAATATTGAATACTGCGAATCCACAGATCATTATAATGTTTTGGATATTGAATACTGTGAATCCACAGATCATTATAGTGATAATGTTAGAATATTGAATACTGTGAATCCACAGATCATTATAGTGATAATGTTATAATATTGAATACTGCGAATCCACAGATCATTATAATGTTGATGTTGAATACTGTGAATCCACAGATCATTATAGTGATAATGTTATAATATTGAAAACTGTGAATCCACAGATCATTATAGTGATAATGTTATAATATTGAATACTGTGAATCCACAGTTCATTATAAATGATGTTTTATATATTGAATAATGTGAATCCACAGATCATTATAGTGATAATGTTATAATATTGAATACTGTGAATCCATAGATCATGATAATGTTTTGGATATTGAACAGTGTGAATCCACAGTTCATGATAATGTTTTGGATATTGAACAGTGTGAATCCACAGATCCCCTCTGATCATAGTGATAGAGAGGAATCAAAGGAGGAGTGGGAAAGAGGGAAGGAGAAAGGAGAGAGAGAGAGACAGCCAATCAGCAGCGACAGCGAGACACACCTTTCTTGGATCGTCTCGGTTTCGGCGGTGGGACAGGGCGACGCGGAAGCTGTGCATGTGAGCGAGTGCCTTTATGGAATAAAAAAAAAAAACGGAAAACCAAATTTGAAACCAAAAAGAAAAAACACAGACAGACAGACAGACGGAGACGCCAGAACCATGAAGAAGCAGACCAGACAAGAGACAGAATGAGTTTGAAGCCTGTAAAAAAGCCATTTTATAAACCAACCAATAGTAAATAACCAGCGAACAGAACACAGGAAGTGGAAGTGAAAGGGTTAAACCATCCGAAGAGATCCTTTTTGGGGGGGAAATAGAAGCATGAAATAGAGCCATTGTTTTGTCAGCTTTCTCTAGTTGGCTGGGTGGTTAATGCTGTGTGTGTGTGTGTGTTTTTGTGTGTGTGTGTTTGTGCACATGTTTGGGTCCATAGCAATTAGCCCCCCCCCCCCCCCCCCCCAACAGCTTATCCCACTAACTTATGCTTCTGGCAATTCTTTGAAATGAGTCACATGACATGGAGTCGACGAACAACCCATAAGCTCAAGCTAGGATGGTTATCCTAAAACAGTTGGAAAACAAACATCCAAGTGCAATTAAAGACGAACCATGAAAGCATACAAAGCAGCTCATAGGAGTGAGATTTCTTTGGTTTACTTTTTCATTTAATCAAACAGCACAAATCTTACTCAGGACATGAGTCATTTCACCCCCAAAACCAATTCTTTCTTTGGCCGCCTCTCCTTCCAGTTCTCTGCTGCCAATGACTGTAACGAACTACAAAAATCTCTGAAACTGGAAACACTTATCTCCCTCACTAGCTTTAAGCACCAACTGTCAGAGCAGCTCACAGATTACTGCACCTGTACATAACCCACCTAAAATTTAGCCCAAACAACTACCTCTTTCCCTACTGTATTTAATTTATTTATTTTGCTCCTTTGCACCCCATTATTTTTATTTCTACTTTGCACATTCTTCCACTTCAAAACTACCATTCCAGTGTTTTACTTGCTATATTCTATTTACTTCGCCACCATGGCCTTTTTTTTGGCTTTACCTCCCATCTCACCTCATTTGCTCACATCGTATATAGACTTGTTTATACTTTATTATTGACTGTATGTTTGTTTTACTCCATGTGTAACTCTGTGTCGTTGTATGTGTCGAACTGCTTTGCTTTATCTTGGCCAGGTCGCAATTGTAAATGAGAACTTGTTCTCAACTGGCCTACCTGGTTAAATAAAAGGTGAAATAAAAATAATATATATGTTAAAGTGAGAACTCATGAACAGCAAAGAGATCATGAGTTAAATGTGTTTTCCATTAACCAAGACGCAGCTGTTGTTCTTTCACTTCTGAGGAATTCCTCCAACAAAAAAAAATATATATATATATTTGAGATTCTTCAAAGTAGCCACCCCTTTGCCTTGATGACAGATTTGCACACTCTTGGAATTCTCTCAACCAGCTTCAGGCAGTCACCTGGAATGAATTTCAATTAACAGGTGTTCCTTGTTAAAAGTTAATTTGTGGAATGACTTTCCTTCTTAATGCGTTTGAGTCAATCAGTTGTGTTGTGACAAGGTAGGGGTAGTATACAGAATAGCCATATTATGGCAAGAACAGCTCAAATAAGGAAAGAAAAATTACAGTCCATCATTACTTTAGGACATGAAGGTCAGTCAATACGGAACATTTGAAGAACTTTTAAAGTTTCTCCAAGTGCGATGAAACTGGCTCTCATGAGGACCGCCACAGGAAAGGAAGACCCAGAGTTACCTCTGCTGCAGAGGATAAGTTCATTAGAGTTACCAGCCTCAGAAATTGCAGCCCAAATAAATACTTCAGAGTTTAAGTAACAGACACATCTCAACATCAACTGTTCACCCCAGTATCTCTACTTGCACATCATCATCTGCACATCTAGCACTCCAGTGTTAATGCTAAATTGTAATTATTTTGCCTATATGGCCTATTTATTACCCTACTATTATCCCTACTCTTCTACACTTTTCTATTGTGTTATTGACTGTACGTTTGTTTATGTGTAACTCTGTGTTGTTGTTTTTGTCGCACTGCTTTGCTTTATCTTGACCAGGTCGCAGCTGTAAATGAGAACTTGTTCTCAACTAGCCTACCTGGTTAAATAAAGGTGAAAAAATAATAAGTGTTCATTCAGTATTGTTGTAATTGTCAGTATTTTATATATTTATTTAACCAGGTAGGTCAGTCATATCGGCCAATTAATCGGTATCGGTGTTGAAAAATGATAATTGGTCGACCTCTAACCCTGAACTGACGTGAAATAAAAATAAAAAATCATCTGTTCAGAGGAGACTGGAAGAATCAGGCCTCCATGGTCGAATTGCTGCAAAGAAACCGCTACTAAAGGACACCAATAAGAATAAGAGACTTGTTTGGGCCAAGAAAACACAGACAATGGAAATCTGTCCTTTGGTCTGATTGGTCCAAATTTGATTTTTTTTTGTTTCAAATGCAGTGTCTTTGTGAAAGAAGCACAGTAGGTGAGTGGATGATCTCGGCATGTGTGGTTCCCACCCGTGAATCATGGAGGAGGAGGTGTGATGGTGCTTTGCTGGTAACACTGTCAGTGATTTGATTAGAATCACACTTAACCAGCATGGCTACCACAGCATTCTGCAGCGATACGCCATCCCATCTGGTTTGCGCTTAGTGGGACTAGCATTTGTTTTTCAACAGGACAATGACCCACCACACCACCAGGCTGTGTAAGGGCTATTTCACCAAGAAGGAGAGTGATGGAGTGCTGCATCAGATGACCTGGGCTCCACAATCACCCGACCACAACCCAATTGAGATGTTTTGGGATGAGTTGGACCGCAGAGTGAAGGAAAAGTAGCCAACAAGTGCTCAGCATATGTGGGAATCCCTCCACTGTTGGAGAAACGTGTACATCGCTGTCACCAAAGCAAAGGGTGACTACATTGAAGAATCTAAAATATAGAATAGATTTTGATTTGTTTAACACTTTTTTGGTTACTACATGATTCCATGTGTTATTTCATAGTTTTGATGTCTTCACTATTATTCTACAATGTAGAAAACACAGTAGGTGTGTCCAAACATTTTACTGGTACTGTACATCTATATATCTATATACTGTATCTATATACAGTGCCTTGCGAAAGTATTCGGCCCCCTTGAACTTTGCGACCTTTTGCCACATTTCAGGCTTCAAACATAAAGATATAAAACTGTATTTTTTTGTGAAGGATCAACAACAAGTGGGACACAATCATGAAGTGGAACGACATTTATTGGATATTTCAAACTTTTTTAACAAATCAAAAACTGAAAAATTGGGCGTGCAAAATTATTCAGCCCCTTTACTTTCAGTGCAGCACACTCTCTTCAGAAGTTCAGTGAGGATCTCTGAATGATCCAATGTTGACCTAAATGACTAATGATGATAAATACAATCCACCTGTGTGTAATCAAGTCTCCGTATAAATGCACCTGCACTGTGATAGTCTCAGAGGTCCGTTAAAAGCGCAGAGAGCATCATGAAGAACAAGGAACACACCAGGCAGGTCCGAGATACTGTTGTGAAGAAGTTTAAAGCCGGATTTGGATACAAAAATATTTCCCAAGCTTTAAACATCCCAAGGAGCACTGTGCAAGCGATAATATTGAAATGGAAGGAGTATCAGACCACTGCAAATCTACCAAGACCTGGCCGTCCCTCTAAACTTTCAACTCATACAAGGAGAAGACTGATCAGAGATGCAGCCAAGAGGCCCATGATCACTCTGGATGAACTGCAGAGATCTACAGCTGAGGTGGGAGACTCTGTCCATAGGACAACAATCAGTCGTATATTGCACAAATCTGGCCTTTATGGAAGAGTGGCAAGAAGAAAGCCATTTCTTAAAGATATCCATAAAAAGTGTTGTTTAAAGTTTGCCACAAGCCACCTGGGAGACACACCAAACATGTGGAAGAAGGTGCTCTGGTCAGATGAAACCAAAATTGAACTTTTTGGCAACAAAAGCAACACAGCTGAACACACCATCCCCACTGTCAAACATGGTGGTGGCAGCATCATGGTTTGGGCCTGCTTTTCTTCAGCAGGGACAGGGAAGATGGTTAAAATTGATTGGAAGATGGATGGAGCCAAATACAGGACCATTCTGGAAGAAAACCTGATGGAGTCTGCAAAAGACCTGAGACTGGGACAGAGATTTGTCTTCCAACAAGACAATGATCCAAAACATAAAGCAAAATCTACAATGGAATGGTTCAAAAATAAACATATCCAGGTGTTAGAATGGCCAAGTCAAAGTCCAGACCTGAATCCAATCGAGAATCTGTGGAAAGAACTGAAAACTGCTGTTCACAAATGCTCTCCATCCAACCTCACTGAGCTCGAGCTGTTTTGCAAGGAGGAATGGGAAAACATTTCAGTCTCTCGATGTGCAAAACTGATAGAGACATACCCCAAGCGACTTACAGCTGTAATCGCAGCAAAAGGTGGCGCTACAAAGTAAGGGGGCTGAATAATTTTGCACGCCCAATTTTTCGGTTTTTGATTTGTTAAAAAAGTTTGAAATATCCAATAAATGTCGTTCCACTTCATGATTGTGTCCCACTTGTTGTTGATTCTTCACAGAAAATACAGTTTTATATCTTTATGTTTGAAGCCTGAAATGTGGCAAAAGGTCGCAAAGTTCAAGGGGGCCGAATACTTTCGCAAGGCACTGTATATATCTATATATCTATATCTATATATATATATCTATATATCTATATATCTATATCTATATATCTATATCGCTATATATATCTATATCGCTATATATATCTATATATCTATATCTATATATATATTTAAGAAAATGAAGACTAGAAGGAGAGGAGTAAAACATAAACATGTGTTGGCAGTTCTGAATGTCATAACATCCGTCATCCATCACGCTACACGTCATACAGGACTTCTGTTATCACGTTGTTTCACTGTCCACTCAACGGAAAAATGGGGATTTTGTGAAACCAACACCACAAAGAACATACCCACACCTGTTGAAAGACCTCAGTTCGTAGACATTCTACGGTGATGCGTTCAGGCTGACAACATCAAGACAAAACCATAGAGCTGACAGCAAACAGAAAGCACTATACAAATACAACGTACTTGACTGATTCATTGATTGGTTACATGGACGACGTGTTACTTGGATCAGGCCCTGTTTAATAGGCACTTGTGGGATGAACCCAGTTGGCATTGGATGTTGATATGATTGACAGCTGTAAAACCATTTGCTGATTGGACGGTGTTATGACTGACAGCTATGCCTACCTATCTTCTCCATGTTTGTTGCGGTAGACAGGAAGCCCTGCTGCAGGAGTGTCTCTCTGGTCTCCTCGTCCTCCACCTGAATCTCTGACACCATGTTACATGGCACGTAACCATGACGACCGCTCGACTCGCCGCGGTAGAATCCATCCAAGTCTTTGTCTCCGTAGATCTGGAGGATGGGGGGGAAAACGAAACAAGATGGCGACTGTTAGGTTGTGTTATTGTCTGACCACCTCCTTAATAGAAGAGAGATAACATGGAGAAACGTTTCGACTTCCACTACCAATCACTATTCTTTTTTATTTTTTAAACATATTTTTGTACTTTTCACCCTTTTTTCTCCCCAATTTCGTGATATCCAATTGGTAGTTACCGCCTTGTCCCATCGCTGCAACTCCCATACGGACTTGGGCGAGGCAAAGGTCGAGATCCACGCATCCTCCGAAACACGACCCTACCAAGCCGCTCTGCTTCTTGACACACTGCTCGCTTAACCCGGAAGCCAGCTGTGCCAATGTGTAGGACGAAACACCGTAAAGCAGGCAACCGAGGTCAGCTTGCATGCGCCCAGCCAGCCACAAGGAGGCGCTAGAGTGCAATGGAACAAGGACATTCCCCTAACCCGGCCGACGATGGGCCAATTGTGCGCCGCCTCATGGGTTTCCGCTCTCGGCCGGCTGCGACACAGCCTGGGATTGAACCCGGGTCTGTAATGACGCCTCAAGCACTGCGATGTGCCACTCAGGAGGCCACAACCAATAATTATTGACAGAACGGATGAGTGTCTAACATAGTGGCAGGAATATCACTGATTATTCTGGCAGGTTCCATACCTTGATGATTTGTCCCTCTCTGAAGGGCAGTTCTTCCTCAGCAGCGTCGGGGTTGGGAGACATGTTGACCGGGTCGTAGGGGAACAGAGCCACAAAGATACGCACCTCATTGTCTCCTATAGGCCATGAATGATCCATGCTCTCTGCACGCAAACACACAAACAGAACTCACATTATTTGGAGCAACAGTTAGCCTACAAGCATTGTGGGGCAAAGGACCAAATTATTTCAAAAGGTAATATAGGCCCTTGGTTTTGCCTGGTCAGACGCACACACACGCACACACTTCCACAGTCCCACAGTGTAGTGGAGCGGGTCGAAAGCCTTCAAGTTTCTTGTGTCCACATCACTATCACATGGTCCACACACACCCACACAGTTGTGAAGAGGGCACGACGGCACCTCTTCCCCCTCAGGAGGCAAAAAAAAAAAAATAGAGATTTGTCACGGGCCCTCAGATCCTCCAAAAATGATTCAGCTGCACCGTAGAGAGCCTCTGCACCGTAGAGAGCCTCTTGACTGGCTGCATCACCACCTGGTACAGCTCCAGGACATCACTGGGGACAAGCACCCTGCCATCCAGGACCTTTATACCAGGCGGTGTCAGAGGAAGTCCCTAAACATGTTCTAATACTCCAGACATAGACTGTTCTCTCTCCTACCCGCATCGCAAGCAGTACCGATGCACCAAGTCTGGAACCAACAGGACACGGAACAGCTTCTACCACCACGCCATAAGACTCTTACACAAGATTGCTAAAGAGCTAATCAAATGTCTACCTGCTGCTGCTACCGTCTATAAACTTTTCTGTTGCCGCGTCACTTTAACCCTCCCTATAACCCTACCTATAACCCTACCTATAACCCTACATACCTACCACCCTACCTACCACCCTACTTATAACCCTACCTATAACCCTACCTATAACCCTCCCTATAACCCTCCATATAACCCTACCACCCTCCCTATAACCCTCCCTATAACCCTACCACCCTACCTATAACCCTCCCTATAACCCTACCTATAACCCTCCCTATAACACTACCTATAACCCTCCCTTTAACCCTACCTATAACCCTACCACCCTCCCTATAACCCTCCCTATAACCCTACCACCCTACCTATAACCCTCCCTATAACTCTACCTATAACCCTACCTATAACCCTCCCTATAACCCTACCTATAACCCTACCTATAATATAACCCTACCTATAATATAACCCTACCTATAATATAACCCTACCTATAATATAACCCTACTTATAACCCTACCTATAATATAACCCTACCTATAATATAACCCTACCTATAATATAACCCTACATATAATATAACCCTACCTATAACCCTACCTATAATATAACCCTACATCTAATTTAAACCTACCTATAATATAACCCTACCTATAATATAACCCTACCTATAATATAACCCTACCTATAATATAACCCTCCCTATAACCCTCCCTATAACCCTACATATAACATAACCCTACCTATAATATAACCCTACATATAATATAACCCTACTTATAACCCTACCTATAATATAACCCTACTTATAACCCTACCTATAATACAACCCTACCTATAATATAACCCTACCTATAATATAACCCTACATATAATATAACCCTACCTATAACCCTACCTATAATATAACCCTACATCTAATATAACCCTACCTATAACCCTACCTATAACCCTCCCTATAACCCTACCTATAACCCTACCACCCGACCTATAACCCTACCTATAACCCTCCCTTTAACCCTACCTATAACCCTCCCTATAACCCTCCCTATAACCCTCCCTATAACCCTCCCTATAACCCTACCTATAACCCTCCCTATAACCCTCCCTATAACCCTCCCTATAACCCTACCTAAAACCCTACCTATAACCCTCCCTATAACCCTCCCTATAACCCTACATATAACCCTACCTATAACCCTCCCTATAACCCTCCCTATAACCCTACCTATAACCCTACCTATAACCCTACCACCCGACCTATAACCCTACCTATAACCCTCCCTTTAACCCTACCTATAACCCTCCCTATAACCCTCCCTATAACCCTCCATATAACCCTACCTATAACCCTCCCTATAACCCTCCCTATAACCCTCCCTATAACCCTCCCTATAACCCTCCTATAACCCTCCATATAACCCTACCTATAACCCTACCTATAACCCTACCTATAACCCTCCCTATAACCCTACCTATAACCCTCCCTTTAACCCTACCTATAACCCTCCCTATAACCCTCCATATAACCCTCCCTATAACCCTACCTATAACCCTACCTATAACCCTACCACCCGACCTATAACCCTACCTATAACCCTCCCTTTAACCCTACCTATAACCCTCCCTATAACCCTACCTATAACCCTCCCTATAACCCTCCCTATAACCCTACATATAACCCTACCTATAACCCTCCCTATACCCTCCCTATAACCCTCCCTATAACCCGACCTATAACCCTACCTATAACCCTACCACCCGACCTATAACCCTCCCTATAACCCTCCCTATAACCCTACCTTTAACCCTACCTATAACCCTACCACCCGACCTATAACCCTACCTATAACCCTCCCTTTAACCCTACCTATAACCCTCCCTATAACCCTCCCTATAACCCTCCATATAACCCTACCTATAACCCTCCCTATAACCCTACCTATAACCCTCCCTATAACCCTCCCTATAACCCTCCCTATAACCCTCCCTATAACCCTCCCTATAACCCTACCTATAACCCTCCCTATAACCCTCCATATAACCCTCCCTATAATCCTACCTATAACCCTACCTATAACCCTACCACCCGACCTATAACCCTACCTATAACCCTCCCTTTAACCCTACCTATAACCCTCCCTATAACCCTCCCTATAACCCTCCCTATAACCCTCCCTATAACCCTCCATATAACCCTACCTATAACCCTCCCTATAACCCTACCTATAACCCTCCCTATAACCCTCCCTATAACCCTCCCTATAACCCTCCCTATAACCCTCCATATAACCCTACCTATAACCCTCCCTATAACCCTACCTATAACCCTCCCTATAACCCTCCCTATAACCCTACCTATAACCCTCCCTATAACCCTCCCTATAACCCTACCTATAACCCTCCCTATAACCCTACCTATAACCCTACCTATAACCCTACCTATAACCCTACCTATAATATAACCCTACATATAATATAACCCTACCTATAACCCTACCTATAATATAACCCTACATCTAATATAACCCTACCTATAACCCTACCTATAACCCTCCCTATAACCCTACCACCCGACCTATAACCCTACCTATAACCCTCCCTTTAACCCTCCCTTTAACCCTCCCTATAACCCTCCCTATAACCCTCCCTATAACCCTACCTATAACCCTACCTATAACCCTCCCTATAACCCTACCTATAATATAACCCTACCTATAATATAACCCTACCTATAATATAACCCTACCTATAATATAACCCTACTTATAACCCTACCTATAATATAACCCTACTTATAACCCTACCTATAATATAACCCTACTTATAAACCCTACCTATAATATAACCCTACTTATAACCCTACCTATAATATAACCCTACTTATAACCCTACCTATAATATAACCCTACTTATAACCCTACCTATATATAACCCTACCTATAATATAACCCTACCTGTAATATAACCCTACCTATAAACCTACCTATAATATAACCCTACTTATAACCCTACCTATAATATAACCCTACTTATAACCCTACCTATAATATAACCCTACTTATAACCCTACCAATAATATAACCCTACCTATAACCCTACCTATAATATAACCCTACCTATAATATAACCCTACCTATAATATAACCCTACCTATTTACCTACCTATAATATAACCCTACTTATAACCCTACCTATAATATAACCCTACTTATAACCCTACCTATAATATAACCCTACCTATAACCCTACCTATAATATAACCCTACCTATAATATAATCCTACCTATAATATAACCCTACCTATAACCCTACCTATAATATAACCCTACTTATAACCCTCCATATAACCCTACCTATAATATAACCCTACTTATAACCCTCCATATAACCCTACCTATAATATAACCCTACTTATAACCCTCCATATAACCCTACCTATAATATAACCCTACATATAACCCTCCCTATAACCCTCCCTATAACCCTACCTATAATATAACCCTACATATAACCCTCCATATAACCCTACCTATAATATAACCCTACTTATAACCCTCCATCTAACCCTACCTATAATATAACCCTACATATAACCCTCCCTATAACCCTACCTATAATATAACCCTACCTATAATATAACCCTAACCCTAACCCTATAATATAACCCTCCCTATAACCCTACCTATAATATAACCCTACCTATAACCCTCCATATAACCCTACCTATAACCCTACCTATAACCTACCTATAACCCTACCAAATGTAGTAGCTACCTCAATCAACTCATACCCGACTCCCTGTATATAGCCATGTCATTTTTAAAAATGTTTTATTGTTATTCACTGTGCATTCCTTGTATCACAATCTCAATTTGTTTTTTTTCTTATCTAACTCTGCATTGTTGAAAAAGTAAATAATAATTCCACAGTCTGCACCTCGTTTACAAAGCATGTGACAAATGCAATTAGACTTGATACAGAGGGTAGAGCACCCCCCCCCCCCCTCTCTGCTGTGTAATGGTGTGGTAGAGCACCCCCCCCCCCCCTCTCTGCTGTGTAATGGTGTGGTAGAGCACCCCCCCCCCTCTCTGCTGTGTAATGGAGAGGTAGAGCTCACCCCCCCCCTCTCTGCTGTGTAATGGCGTGGTAGAGCTCACCCCCCCTCTCTCTGCTGTGTAATGGCGTGGTAGAGCTCGCCCCCCCCCCCCCCTCTCTGCTGTGTAATGGAGTGGTAGAGCTCACCCCCCCCTCTCTGCTGTGTAATGGCGTGGTAGAGCTCACCCCCCCCCCCTCTCTCTGCTGTGTAATGGCGTGGTAGAGCTCGCCCCCCCTCTGCTGTGTAATGGCGTGGTAGAGCTCACCCCCCCTCTCTCTGCTGTGTAATGGCGTGTTAGAGCTCACCCCCCCTCTCTCTGCTGTGTAATGGCGTGGTAGAGCTCACCCCCCCCCTCTCTGCTGTGTAATGGCGTGGTAGAGCTCGCCCCCCCTCTGCTGTGTAATGGCGTGGTAGAGCTCACCCCCCCCCTCTGCTGTGTAATGGCGTGGTAGAGCTCACTCCCCCCCCCCCCTCTGCTGTGTAATGGCGTGGTAGAACTCACCCCCCCCCCTCTCTGCTGTGTAATGGCGTGGTAGAGCTCACTCCCCCCCCCCCCCCCCCTCTGCTGTGTAATGGCGTGGTAGAGCTCACCCCCCCCCCCCCCCCTCTCTGCTGTGTAATGGCGTGGTCCGGGCTCACCCCCCCCCCCTCTCTGCGGTGTAATGGCGTGGTAGAGCTCACCCCCCCCCTCTCTGCTGTGTAATGGCGTGGTAGAGCTCACCCCCCCCTCTCTGCTGTGTAATGGCGTGGTAGAGCTCACCCCCCCCCCCCCCCCCCTCTCTGCTGTGTAATGGCGTGGTCCGGGCTCACCCCCCCCCTCCCCCTCTCTGCTGTGTAATGGCGTGGCCCGGGCGTGGACTTAAGAGAGGTAATCAAGCTAATGCCCTGAGCCTGAGCCAGTGGGGCCTAAGCTGCTTCAGATAGAAACGTGCGTATGTCTATGATCCCCGGGAAGAGAGGAAGAGACGGAAAGGAGGAAGAGGGGAGAGGGGGAAGAGGAGGAGGGGGGGAGAGGAAGGAAGAGGGGTAAGAGAGGAAAGGAGGAAGAGGGCGAAGAGGGGGAAGAGAGGAAAGGAGGAAGAGGGGGGAGAGGAGGAGGAGGGGGGGAGAGGAGGTGGAGGGGGGGAAGAAGGAAGAGGGGTAAGAGAGGAAAGGAGGAACAGGGGGAAGAGGGGAGAGGAGGAAGGGGGGAAGAGAGGGAAGAGATGAAAGGAGGGAGAGGAGAGGGGGAAGAGAGGAAAGGGGGAGAGAGGAGAGGGGAAGAGGAGAAAGGGGGAGAGAGGAGAGGGGAAGAGAGGAAAGAAGGAAGAGGGCGAAGTGTGGAAGAGAGGAAAGGAGGGAGAGGAGAGGGGGAAGAGGAGAAAGGGGGGAGAGAGGAGAGGGGAAGAGGAGAAAGAACGAAGAGGGGTAAGAGAGGAAAGGAGGAAGAGGGCGAAGTGGGGGAAGAGAGGAAAGGAGGGAGAGGGGGAGAGGAGAGAGGAAGAGGGGAAAGCAGGAAAGAAAACAGAAACACAGAACACCCCCTTCCCTCGCTAACTCTTACAAAAATAATCTCTGGATGTGCTTATACAATAACAGCAGCAACACAGAGCTGTCTGTCTACGTGATGTAGTAACCATGGTGACTGATTACCTAGTCTGACCACAGGGCTGTCTGTCTATATAATGTAGTAACCATGGTGACTGATTACCTAGTCTGACCACAGGGCTGTCTGTCTATATAATGTAGTGACCATGGTGACTGATTACCTAGTCTGAGCACAGGTCTGTCTATATAATGTAGTAACCATGGTGACTGATGACCTAGTCTGACCACAGAGCTGTCTGTCTATATAATGTAGTAACCATGGTGACTGATGACCTAGTCTGACCACAGAGCTGTCTGTCTATATAATGTAGTAACCATGGTGACTGATGACCTAGTCTGACCACAGGGCTGTCTGTCTATATAATGTAGTAACCATGGTGACTGATTACCTAGTCTGACCACAGAGCTGTCTGTCTATATAATGTAGTAACCATGGTGACTGAATACCTAGTCTGACCACAGGGCTGTCTGTCTATATAATGTAGTAACCATGGTGACTGATGACCTAGTCTGACCACAGACAGGGCTGTCTGTCTATATAATGTAGTAACCATGGTGACTGATGACCTAGTCTGACCACAGGTCTGTCTATATGCTGTAGTAACCATGGTGACTGATTACCTAGACCTACATGTGAACTGTTGTAGTGGACTAGGGATGAATCTGCTCCAATGATACCAGGTTCTATCTCATTAGGGGAAGATCAGTCCACCTGCATGTAGCAACAGTCGGGCTACAGGCAGAGCCCAGCTGACAGGGAGAAAAATACAATGTTTATATTGTCTGTACATCGGCTTCCCTGATCCCTCTCTAGTCTTGCTGGGCGTACGTGAACAGTGTCCTGTGTACCCATCTGCACGTTCTTTGTTCTTCCACCTACTGCTAAGAAAAGCTGAACTATAATACCAAAATATACACTTGCTTTATCGACTTCCAAAAAGCATTTGATTCTATTTGGCATGCAGGACTGTTCTACAAAGTTATTGAAAGTGGTGTAGGGGGTAAAACATATGACATAATGAAATCAATGTACACTGACAATACGTGCAGCATTCAAATTGGCAAGAAAATAACATAATACTTTAACCAGACGCAGGGGCCTTCGCCAGGGTTGCAATCTGAGCCCTGCACTCTTCAATTTACATTAAGGAATTGGCCACTATTCTAGAAAAATCCTCAGCCTCTGGTGTTAGTCTCCACAATTCAGAAGTTAAATGCCTACTCTTCGCAGATTACCTATGCCTGCTGTCACCCACAGCACATGGCCTACAGCAGAGCCTGGACCTGCTAGAGCAGTACTGCCAGACCTGCGCCCTGGCAGTAAACCCCCACAGCACATGGCCTACAACAGAACCTGGACCTGCTAGAGCAGTACTGCCAGACCTGGGCCCTGGCAGTAAACCCCCACAGCACATGGCCTACAACAGAACCTGGACCTGCTACAGCAGTACTGCCAGACCTGGGCCCTGGCAGTAAACCCCAGAAAGACTAAAAAAATGATTTTTCCAGAGAAGATCCAGATCTCAGGGAATTAGACCAAAGTTCTCAATTGGTACAAAATATATAGAGTACTGTACACACTACAATTACTTTAAAAACAAGCTCAACTGGACACCTTAATGAGGCAGTGAATGAGCAGAGAGAGAAAGCACACAGGGCGTTCTACGCCATTAAAAAACTAATTCAAATTGAAATACCTATTCAAATTTGGCTAAAACTATTTGAATATGTCATTGAACCAATTGCACTTTATGGCAGCGAGGTGTGGGGTCCACTTGCAAAACAAGATTTCATCAAATGGGACAAACACCCCATTGGAACCCTGCATGCAGAGTTCTGTAAGATTCTCCTTCGTGTCCAGAGGAAAACTACAAACAATGCATGCAGGGCAGAATTAGGCCAATATCCACTAATAATAAAAACTCAAAAAAGAGCAATTCAGTTTTGGAAACATCTAAAATACAGTGACTCCCTCTCATATCATTACCAAGCCCTGCAATGCCAAGAGCTGAGCAAAGAAAAGAGTCCCCTCATCCAGCTGGTCCTGGGGCTGAGTTCACAAACCTGTTCTACTAACACACTGAAGCCTCAGTCCCCTCATCCAGCTGGTCCTGGGGCTGAGTTCACTAACCTGTTCGACTAACACACTGAAGCCTCAGTCCCCTCATCCAGCTGGTCCTGGGGCCGAGTTCATAAACCTGTTCTACTAACACACTGAAGCCTCAGTCCCCTCAT